>NC_080164.1:183038318-183315818 GCF_950295315.1 Erinaceus europaeus
AAGGAAAGAAAGAAAGAAAGAAAGAAAGAAAGAAAGAAAGAAAGAAAGAAAGAGAAAGAAAGAAAGAAAGAATAAGGAAAGAAAAGAAAGAAAGGCTAAGGAAAGAAAGAAAGAAAGGAAGAAAGAAAGAAAGAAAGAAAGAAAGAAAGAAAGAAAGAAAGAAAGAAAAAGTGCTGCTTCACCTGGTTAAGTGCATGTATTACCATGCACAAGGATCCAGGTTCAAGCCCCCAGCTCCCACCTGCAGAGGGAAGTTTCAAGACCAGTGAAACAGTGTAGCAGGTGTCTCTCTGTCTCTCTATTTCTCTACCTCCCCTTCCCTCTCAAATTCTCTCTGTTCTATCAAATAAAATAAATAAAGTTTAAAAAGAAATAAAGAGAGTAAGGGAGGGAGGTGAAAGAAAAAAAAAGTGGTCCGGGAGGTGGCGCAGTGGTAAAGCTTTGGACTCTCAAGCGTGAGGTCCCGAGTTCAATCCCCAGCCTCGCACATGTACCAGAGTGATGTCTGGTTCTTTCTCTCTCCTCCTATCTTTCTCATAAATAAATAAAATCTTAAAAAGAAAGAAAGGGGGGAGTCGGGTGGTAGCACAGTGGGTTAAGCGCACATGGCATAAAGCGCAAGGACCCAGCATAAGGATCCCAGTTCGAGCCCCTGGCTCCCCACCTGCAGGGGAGTCGCTTCACAGGCGGTGAAGCAGGTCTGCAGGTGTCTGTCTTTCTCTCCTCCTCTCTGTCTTCCCCTCCTCTCTCCATTTCTCTCTGTCCTATCCAACAACGACATCAACAACAATAAAAACTACAACAATAAAACAACAAGAGCAACAAAAAGGGGAATAAATAAATAAATATTAAAAGGAAGGAAGGAAGGAAGGAAGGAAGGAAGGAAGGAAGGAAGGAAGGAAGGAAGGAAGGAAGGAAGAAGAGAGAAAGGTAGCCTAAAGTGATGAGATTGCATTGTACTCAGCAGTTGTGATGGCTACAATGTACTCCTCACTCACAGCGGACACCCACTGGGGGTGGCCAGGAGCTTTGACATCCAGAGCTGTGGCCCCATGACACCTGTCTGTGTCTGAGGAGTTTCAGGTCTTGGCTGGCCATGCGGAGTGACCAGGCCATGGTGTGTTCAGACATCTGTCTTGGGCCGTCTTCTGCAACTTGCGACCTGTTCCTTCCTGTGATGGACCGAGCTGTGTCCCCACAAAACTTGTGCATTCAGCTTCTTTTATATATATATATTTATTTATTTTCCCTTTTGTTGCCCTTGTTGTTTTATTGTTGTAGTTATTGTCATTGTTGTTATTGATGTCGTCGTTGTTAGATAGGACAGAGAGAAATGGGGAGAGGAGGGGAAGACAGAGAAGGGGAGAGAAAGATAGACACCTGCAAACCTGCTTCATCCCCTTGTGAAGCCACCTCCCTGCAGGTAGGGAGCCGGGGGCTCGAACCAGGATCCTTACGCAGTTCCTTGTGCTTTGTGCCACGTACGCTTTACGCCACATACTCTTAACCCACTGCGCTACCGCCCAACTTCCGTGCATTCAATTTCTAACCCCCCAGACCTGTGGAAGCAGGGAGCTAGTTTGGAAACAGGGCCAGGCAGGGGTGATGGCTCATGCAGAGCTCATGCATGATAAACTCATGCAGAGCACGGTCGCACAGGGGCCTTTGTGCGAGCTTCAGGTGACAGGTGCTGTCACCATGCACTGCCCTGCCCGCCCCCAGGCTCCTGACACTGGAGCATGCAGTATCCATCCCCAAGGCTTCTTGGTGCTTCTTCTCTCAGTGCAGATGCAGACAGGAAAGAGTTTAGAGTGAGTTTGTTTTAATCTTTTTTTTTTCTGTTTTTTTTACCAGAGCACTGCTCAGCTCTGACTTGTGGTGGTTGTGGTGCTGCAGGGGATTGAACCTGAGACTTCAGAGTCTCAGGCTTGAGAGTCTCTTTGCAGAACCACTATGCTATCTATCCCTGCCTGGATTTTTATTTTTGCCATAAGTCTGTTTGTGTTTATTTCTGTGACCAATAACAGAAAGACACAGCACAGCACGGGGGTTAAGGGAAAGACTCTGGGGGTCAGAGAGACAGCTCACAGGGTAGAGATAAGCCATGCACAAAGCCCGGGTCCAAGCCCCAGCACCACATACGAAAGCCAGTGTAATAGGAGAAGCCCCAGTGCTGTCCTGTCTGTCCATTCTCTTCCTTCTCCTTCTCCTCCTCCTCCTCCTCTTTCTCTTCTCTATTTCTGCCTCCTTCTCCCCATCCTCCTTCTGAATGGAAAAGTTGGCCCACCCAAAAGCAAAGGAGCCTGAACATTATGAGACCATTTTTTGTTTTCACATTTCTCAGAGTTTACCACCGTTAAAAAGAAAATGATATGTTTCTTTCCATCTTTACTTTTACCAGCTTGTTTTTTTACTGCCACCAGAGTTGTCACTGGGGCTCAGTATTTCTCCTTTTATGGCTCCCTAATTTTTATTGGATAGGACAGAGAGAAATTAAAAGAGAAGGGGGAGATAGAGAGGGAAAGAGAGACACCTACTTCACTGCTCCTGAAGTGTCCCCTCTGCAGGTGGGGAACAGTGACTTTTGAACATGGGTCCTTGCTCATGATAACAGGAGGTTCGCTTAACTGAGTGCTCCACAGCCCAGCCCCCTTATTTCTATTTTTCTTTTTTTTAATAAATTGTATATATATTTATTTATTTTCCCTGTTGTTGCCCCTGTTGTTTTATTATTGTTGTAGTTACTGATGTTGTCGTTGTTAGAAAGGACAGAGAGAAATGGAGAGAGGAGGGGAAGACAGAGAGGGGGAGAGAAAGACAGACACCTGCAGACCTGCTTCACCGCCTGTGAAGCGACTCCCCTGCAGGTGGGGAGCCAGGGGCTCGAACCGGGATCCTTAGGCTGGTCTTTGTGCTTTGCGCCACCTGTGCTTAACCCGCTGTGCTACTGCCCGACTCCCCTATTTTTCAAAGAAGAAAAAGAAAGGGACCTGTGCTTAACCCGCTGTGCTACTGCCCGACTCCCCTATTTTTCAAAGAAGAAAAAGAAAGGGAAGGGAAGGGAAGGGAAGGGAAGGGAAGGGAAGGGAAGGGGAGGGAAGGGAAGGGAAGGGAAGGGAAAAGAAGGGAAGGGAAGGGAAGCCTCAGGAGGGCTAAAATCACACCTGGGCAATGGACAAGACTTGGTCTGGCAAAGAAAAAGAAGGCAAAAATGGAAGATTCCATGGCCAGACTTCCTGTATTGGAATCCTGGTTGCCTCTGTGTGTCCCTGGGCAGGTCACTCCTCCTCTCTGAACCACACTTTCTGGATAGGACCTGAGGTGATAATAACCACACCTGCCCTCACCTTGTTGAGGAGACACTGAGGACAGTGACTCACCTGGCTGGCTCCGGGGACCTGGGCTTCCCAGCATCCCCCGGGTGGGGTCAGGCCAGGACAGCCTCACTCCTGTGCTCCTTCTGCTTAACCCTAAACCTACAGTCCCTGCAGGGCAGGGCAGGGTAGAGGCCAGAACCAGCCTCAGGGACCCCTCTCTGCTCCGACCACAGGGCCTGGTCATCGAGCGCCTGGGACGCAGACCCCTCCTTATTGGCGGCTTCGGGCTGATGACCCTGTTCTTCGGGATCCTCACTGTCACGCTGACGCTGCAGGTGAGACAAGGGGCTCTTCCCGGGGAGAGCTATGGCTTTCCTCAGGGGAGTTTGGGATCTGAAGTTGTGGGCCACCCTTGGGGGGTAAAGGATCCTGGGGTGGGAGACCAGAGTTCTGATGTCTGGTCCTGATGCTGCCACCAAGGAGCTGTGTGACCTGGGGAGAGGTCTTTGCTCTAGGTGACTCTTTTTTTAGGAGGGGTGGAGGGGGTGGGATATAGACAGAGAAAAACTGAGAGGGAACAGGTGATAGAGAGGGAGAGAAAGACACCTGCAGACCTGCACCACTGCTTGAGAAGCTTCCCCCCTGCAGGTGGGGACTGGGGACTTAAACCCAGGTTCTTGCACATAATAATGTGTGTACTCAACCAGGTGTAACACCACTCGGTCCCCTACTTAACTGCCAGCAGTGTTATTGCGGAGGCTCAGTGCCTCTATGATGAATCCACCACTCCCAGAGGTCTTTGACTCTCTCTTTTATTTGATAAGACAGAGAGAAATTGAGAGGGAAGGGAGATAGAAATGGAGAGACAGAAAGAGACATCTGCAGACCTGGTTCCCACTTGTGAAGCTTCCCCCCTACAGGTGGGGAGTGGAGGCTTGAACCCCAGTCCTTGCACTCAATCAGCCAGGTGCAACAGCAGCCTGGGATGGATGGATGGATGGATGGATGGATGGATGGATGGATGGATGGATGGACGGATGGACAGATGGATAGATGGGTGGATGGTGGATGGGTGAATGAATGAGCAGATGAATGGATGATGGATGGATGATGGATGGATGGATGGATGGATGGATGGATGGATGATGGATGGATGGATGGATGGATGGATGGATGGATGGATGGTGGATAAATAGTACTATGGATAGATAGAGCATGGAGGATGAATGGATAGAGAGCAGATGAGTGGATGATGGGTAGATAGTAGATAGATAAGTGACAGATGGATATTGGATAGGTGGAAAGATGATAGATGGATGGATGGATGGATGGATGGATGGATGGATGGATGGATGGATGGACGGATGGATAGATGGGTGGATGGTGGATGGGTGAATGAATGAGCAGATGAATGGATGATGATGGATGATGGATTGATGGATGGATGGATGGATGTTGGATGGGTGAATGAATGAGCAGATGAATGAGTGATGGATGGATGATGGATGGATGGATAGATGGATGGTGGATGGGTGAATGAATGAGCAGATGAATGGATGATGGATGGATGGTGGATGGATGGTTGATGGGTGAATGAATGAATGAGCAGATGAATGGATGATGGATGGATGGATGGATGGACAGATGGATAGATGGACAAATGGATAAGTGGATGGATAGATGCATGGATGGATGGATGTATAATGGGTGGAGAGAAGTGCAGCTGGGAACTGGTCCCCAAGGGCCCCTGCCCACGTGCACCTCTCCCACAGGACCAGGCCCCATGGGTCCCCTACCTGAGCATTGTCTGCATTCTGGCCATCATCGCCTCCTTCTGCAGTGGCCCAGGTAAGGTGCCCCTCCTGGGGTGAGGCCCAGCTCCCCACCCCTTTCCAAAGACAGAAATTGGAGTCTGCATGCTTTTTTTTTCTTTTCTTCTCTTATTTATGAACAGTAGTGGGTTACAAGATTGTAGGATGACAGGGTCTTGCTCGATGTCACAGCAGCACCACCAAAGCTCTGTGTCCCTACCCCCCCACCTCCCAGAGACCACCACCAGAATTCTCACAAGTCTTAGAAACTTTTTTTTTCAAGTTCATGTGTATCAGTTCTCTGGATTCCACATATGAGCGAGACCATCTAGTAGCTGTCTCTCATCTCTTTACTTACATTGCTAAGCATCATCACCTCCAGTTGCATCCATTTTGTCCCAAAAGACATGATATTGTCTTTTTTATTGCAGAGTAGTATTCCATGGGATATATATATATATCCCATGACTTCTTTGTTGTATTTGTTACTAGTAGGTGAAAGACTGTAAGATGACAGGGTCTAGTTTCACAACACACCCAACACCAAAGTCCTGTATCTCCACAGTCACCTCCAAAACATAACCACCAGAGTTCTTAGGAACAGTCTCTTTGCATCTTTGTTTTTTTCATGTGAATCAGGTCTCTAGAGTCCACATCTGAGTGAAACTATCTGGTAGCTGTCTCTCATCTCTTTCCTTATTTCACTAAGCATCATCACCTTCAGTTCCATCCACTTTGTCCCAAAGAATATACTACTAACTTTTTAACTGTAGAGTAGTATTCCATGGATATATCCAAGTATATATATCCCATAACTTCTTTTTTTTATTATTGCCACCAGGTTTATCTCTGGTGCTCAGTGCTGGCACTATGAATCCACCATTCCCAGCAGCTGTCCCCCCTCTTTTTTATTTGATAGAACAGAGAGAAATTGATAGGGTAGAGAGAGACAAGGAGAGAGAAAGATAGACACCTGCCAACCTGCTTCACCACTTGTGAAGCATCTCCCCTGCAGGTGGGGTGCTGGGGCTCAAACCTAGATCCTTGTGCACTTAAGCAGATGTGTCACCACCTGACCTCTATCCCCTCACAGTGGTGTTGCTGGATCATAAGGTGATTCCATTTTATTTGTTTAAGGTCTCTCCATACAGTCCTCCCAACAGGCTGCCCCAGTTTGCATTCCTACCAGCAGCAGAACAGAGTGGGGTTTGCATTCTAAAGAGATCAGAAACCAAAGGCAGCCAGGGCTGAGAGAGAGCACGTGTGAAAACCCAGGCAAGTTTCCACCTGACCGTTCCCAGAGAAGGCCAGCCCAGCCCAGCCAGAATCCCTCTGTCCTCCCTGAAGGCTTTGCCTCTGAGGGTCCTCAGACCCCACCCCTGTCCCCCACCTCACCACCACCTTCAAGTCCCTCAGATAACTGACCCCTCTGTCCACTCTCGCGCCTCTCAGCCTGGTTTCCCTCCTACAGAGATCTCTGTCTGACACACATGACAGTGCCAACCCCAATGCAGTGTTTTCTTCACTATAGACCCCTGGCCTTGATCTACAGGGTGGACTTCCCCCTGAAGTGACCCCCTGACCTCTGACAGCTCATCCCATTCCTCTTCACCCCCACAGGTGTAAAGACTGCTCTCTGCCCTTGACCTTGAGCCCAGTCCCTGCCCCCTCCCAGCCTCCTCTCCTCCTTCAAGCCACCTCTCAGCCATCAGCCTCCACCCCAGGGAGCCTCCCCTGACCCCATGTGCTCCCTGTGACTATTTATTCATTCTCTGATGCCCCTATCAGAGGAGAGTGTCCCCTGAGGTCACCCAGGTGAGTGGTCTAAACCCCAGGAGCTACCCTGCCCACCCTCTGGGTGGAGCACCAAGGAATCTCTGTCTCTCTGTCTCTTTCTCTCTATCTCTCTCCTTCTCTGTAAGAGAGAAAATTAGGAAAATCAGGCTACAGGTGGAGTCTGAGCAGTGGCACACCCAGTACAGCACACACATCATAGTGCACAGGGACCTGGGTTCAAGCCCCTTATCCCCATCCACAGGGGGGAAGCTTCACGAGTGGTAAAGCAGGTCTGCAGGTGTCTCTCTGTCTCTTTATCTCTATATATCTCCCCTCCCCTCTCAATTTCTCTCTGTCTCTATCCAAAATAAATCTTTAAAAGAAAAAAAAGGTCTTGGAGAGGATATGAACAAAATATTCATCATAGAAAAGATTTCAAAGGCCAACAAAACATATAAAAAAAATGCTCCAAGTCATTGATGGTCAGAGAAAAGCAAATAAAGACAACAATGAGATACCACTTCACTCCTGTGAGAATGTCATACATGAGAAAACATAGCAATAACAAATGCTGGAGAGGGTGTGGGGTCAAAGGAACCCTCCTCACTGCTGTTGGGAATGTCAATGGGTCCAACTTCTGTGGAGAACAGTCTGGAGAACTCTCAGAAGGCTAGAAATGGACCTGCCCTATGACCCTGCAATTCCTCTCCTGGGGATATATCCTAAGGAACCCAACACACACATCCTAAAAGATCTGTGTACACATATGTTCACAGCAGCACAATTTGTAATAGCCAAAACCTGGAAGCAGCCCAGGTGTCCACCAACAGATGAGTGGCTGAGAAAATTGTGGTCTAGATACACAGTGGAATACCACTCAGCTATTAAAAATGATAAATTCACTTTCTTCACCTCATCTTGGATGGAGCTTGAAGGAATCCTATGACGTGAGATCAGCCAGAAAGAGAAGGAAGATTATTGGATGGTCTCACTCATAGACAGAAGTTGAGAAATAAGAACAGAAGGGAAAACACACAGCAGAACCTGGACTGGAGCTGGTGTCCTGCACCAAAGCAAAGACTCTGGGGTTGGGGGAGTGGGGAGGGTTCGGGTCCTGGAATATGAAGGCAGAGGAGGACCTCGTGGGGGTTAGAATGTGATGTGGAAAACTGAGACATGTTACGCGTGTACAAACTATTGTATTTTACTGTCAGCTGTAAACCATTAATCCCCCAATAAAGAAATTAAAAAGAAAAAAAAAAGGTCTTCAGAAGGGTCTGAACTCCAATTTCATCAGGACCTGGAGAAAAGGGAAAAAAGGAAGGATGTTCAGAAGTATTAATAGGTGTAGGTATGACTTAGAAAGGAAGTAAAGGTTGAACCAAAGAAAACAAATGGGCAGAGAAAGAGAGAGAGAGAGAGAGAGAGAATTCATGGTCAGCCCATCTCTGTGACCTTGGAGAACCACTGCAGCTTCCAATGGAGGGACTGGGGACACAGAACTCTGGTGGCAGGAATGGTGTGGAATTACACCCCAGTCGTCTCATAATTTTGTCAATCAATATTGGCTACAGACGGACTATGACCCACATAGTCAACGACGGCCACCTCTCCAGATTCAAAGGAGGTCTCGAAACTTGACATCAGGCTCAACCTGACGCTGTTGACTGGCTACGGAAGAAAGGCAAACGCTAGAAGAAGAAGTCACTAATAAAATAATTTTTAAGGGGGGGGAATCAGGTTAGAAGCGGGGTCTGAGTGGTGGCACATCCATTAGGACACACAGTACTAAGTCCAAGGACCAAGGTTCAACCCCCTGGTCCCCACCTGCAGGGGGGACACTTCCTGAGTGGTGAAGCAGGGCTACAGATCCCTGTCTGTCTGTCTGTCTGTCTATCTATTTATCTATCCCTTTCCTCTCAATTTCTCTCTGTCTCTATCCAAAATAAATAAATCTTAAAAAAAAAAAAAAAAAAACTTAAGAAAATCCGGCTAGAGGAAGCCTCTACGTGCTAGTATCAGACAGACAGACCCCAGGCTCCTGCACTGACTGAAGTAGTTGATGACTGGCCATCAGAAGGCTACATCCAGAGCACAGATGAACTTGGAGAATTTGGGGGAGCCTGGGGTGTGAGTGATCTCCTGTCCACGTGGCCAGCTCGGGGCTCCTTGGACCTCCTGGGCAGAGTTCTAGCCCAGCTCCTGCCCTCCAGTGGCTGGGCCCACAAAAGCCCTGCTGATGGCCTAAGAGACCCCACTGACCCTCCTCTGCTCTATCTGCAGGGGGCATCCCCTTCATCCTGCCGGGGGAGTTCTTCCAGCAGGCCCAGCGCCCTGCCGCCTTCCTGGTAGCTGGCTCCGTCAACTGGCTGTCCAACTTCGCCGTGGGGCTGCTCTTCCCCTTTATCCAAGTAAGGCTCCCGCTGCCCCAGCCAGGGTGGGGTGGCCCTGTGAACCAGGGTGGGTCCAGCCTCGTCCTCTCTCTCCCTCTCTCCTTCTGGTACCTTCTGGGAGCTGCCCCTGCCCCCACAGGAAAGGTCTAGGGCTTCCTGAGAAAGAGGGGGCTCCAGGGGGCCTGGTGGTGCTGCACCCAGTAAAGCACACGTGTTACCATGTGCGAGGACCCAGGTTCAAGCCCCTGCTCCCCACCTGCAAGAGATAAACTTCACTCACGAGCCCTAAAGCAGGTCTGCAGGTATCTCTCTGTCTCTCTCCTTATTTACCATTCTCTCTCAATTTATCTGTCTCTTTGCAAAGAAAGGAAGGAAGGGGGGGAGTTGGGTGGTAACGCAGCGGGTTAAGCGCACGTGGCACAAAGCGCAGGAACCAGCCTAAGGATCCTGGTTTGAGACCCCGCTCCCCATCTGCAAGGGAGTCGCTTCCCAGGCGGTGAAGCAGGTCTGCAGCTGTCTGTCTTTCTCTCCTCCCTCCCTGTCTTCCCCTCCGCTCTCCATTTCTCTCTGTCCTATCCAACAACGACGACATCAATAATAACAATAAGGACAACAAAAGGGAATAAAGAAATAAATATTTAAAAATTGGGGGGGAAAGGAAGGAAGGAAGGAAGGAAGGAAGGAAGGAAAGAAATAAGAAAGAAAAGAAAGAGAAAAAAACAGGAAAAGACCGAGATGTAGTCTGGGAGGTGGTACAGTGGATAAAGCACTGAACTCTCAAGCGTGAGGCCCCGAGTTCAATCCCCAGCAACACATGTACCAGAGTGGTCGCTGGCTCTTTCCCTATCTCTTCCTATCTTTCTCACTGATAAATAAATAAATACAATCTTTAAAACAGAAAGAAAGAGGGGCCGAGTGGTGGTGCACCTGGTTGAGTGCACATGTTACAGTGCTCATTTACCTGGGTTCAAGCCCCCGGCCCCAACCTGCAGGGGGAATGTTCACAAGTGGTGAAGCAGGGCTGCAGGTGTCTGTCTCTCTCCCTCTCTATCACCCCCTTCCCCCTCCATTTCTGGCTGTCTCTATCCAAATAAATAAAGATAATAAAAAATAAAGAAAAAGAAAGAAAGAAAGAAAGAAAGAAAGAAAGAAAGAAAGAAAGAAAGAAAGAAAGAGAAGGAAATAAATGGTCACCAGCAGCAGTGGGTTCATATCGTGCAGGCACTGAGCCCCAGTGATAACCCTGGAGGCTAATTAATTAATTAATTAACTTGCCACGCCCCTCCCCCATAACCACCAGGTTCTCACTGCCTTGAGCTCTGTGGGATCCTTACCTCAGGCTCTGTCCTCAGCCAGGGGTGCCCAGGGCTCTGAGCCTGTGCTGTAACCAATGTCCCAGTGTCCCCTACAGGGACCAGGGGTGTCACTCCTGGTAAAGGCCACAGACAGCACAGGCCCTGTCTTGGCACCCATCAGCTCTGGGTGCTCAGATGTGAGCCCGCTGGGTCCACAGAGTTTCAGAATTCCATCTGGGCTCAGAAAGAGCTGCCGGAGGGCTCGTGACCATTTGAGAAAGACAGGGTCACACCACACACACCCCACGCCCATGCAGAGGGAGAGGACACACCAGTGCAAACCTGGGCCGTGGGGTCTCAGAACTGCATGCCCACCCCCAGCCCCACCCCCACCCCCAGCCCTGGGTGGGAAGGAGGGAGAGGTACCCTAACACCCATATCACTTGGGGCTGGGGACACAGGACTCTGACACCCACTCCAGCCCCAGAGATTCAAGCAAGGGCTGACATGACTTTATTTGGGGGGGGGAGGTCCCCACGAGTGGGGAGCTGGAAGTGGAGGTACATATACTGCCAAGAGTCTGTGCTCTGCTGGCTAAGGACATTCCCTGATGTCCCCAGAAAAAGAAAATTTAGATGACTAATGTCTAAATGTTCATTATTCTTTGATCCAGAAAAGAAGAGACAGAGAGAGGGAGAGAGAGAGACAGAGAGAGGAGAGACACCACCGCACTGTTCCATCACTCGTGAAGCTTTCCCCCAGCAGGTGGGGACCAGGGGCTCGAACCCAGGTCCTTGTGTGCTGTAGTGTTTGCGCTTAACCAGGTGTGCCACTGCCTGGCCCCCTTACAACCAGTCCTCTTGGTTACCTGTTGATGTTTTTGTCTCTGTCTCTGCACAGAGAGGCCTGGACACCTACTGCTTCCTGGTGTTTGCCGCCATCTGCCTCTCTGGGGCTGTGTATTTCTACTTTGTCCTGCCTGAGACCAAAAACAGGACCCATGCCGAAATCAGCCAGGCCTTTGCCAAATGGAACAAGGCAGCCTCACCCGAGGAGAAGACGGACACCCCAGTAAGCGACGGGAAGAGGAACGGGAAGTCAGAGCCAGGCTCCTCCCCGACACTAGACAGTCCTGTGCAGAACGGGGTGGTCTGACACCCCCAAGCCCCCAGCCTCCAGGAAAGTCATGTGTCCTCACATTTCAGAAGACCTCAGCTCATCCAAGACGTGATACTCGAACGTTCCGAGATAACTACAAAGCAGCCTTTGCTGATCTGACCTCATAACTAAGGGTTGGGAGGGAGGAACTTATCAAAGCAGGAGCCCCCCGTGTTTCTGGAAGCCGGAAAGAAACACTCTGTAGTTGCAACTCTCTTCGATGGAGAGACTGATGATGGCCCATCTGCATCGAAACTCAGTCCCCGGTTATCCAAATGAAATTGGGGCGCTAGGCTCCGAGGGTTTCCTCAACAGGAAAGAAAGGGTGTGTGCACTGCGGGACTGATGAGGGCTCCTGCACCACAGCTCACAGACTCAGCTGCTGCTCCCAGCTCTGCCCCACGTGGCTCCATGTCCCCTCAGCCCACATCCTGAAGCCTCCGTGGGCCCTTCACAGTGGTCCTGACCTGAAGAGACTCTGCAGCTTCTCACTAATACCTGATACCAACCTTGCATGCCCCCAGGCCTATCTCAGCCCTCGGGGGCAGCTGATGTCCTATTCTGAGGGTTCCTCTTTCTCAGGGGCTGCCGGGGGGCCCATGGGAACAAAACTCCCCCTTCCCAGAGAACCTGTCTTTAGTTCTGAGTATCAGAGGTGTTCAGGGGGAGAGAGAGTCAGTGTGCAGCAGAATTAGAGAGGCAAAGGTAAGAACCACACTCAGCAGTAGCTGGGGCAGGGGCGAGAGACTGAACTCTGTTCAACTGAAAAAGAAAAAGTAAAAGAAATGGGGAGCCGGGCAATGGTGCTAAGCACACACAGGACTAAGCGCAAGGATCCTGGTTTGAGCCCCCAACTCCCCACCTGCAGGAGGGAAGTTTCACAAGTGGTAAAGCAGGTCTGCACATGTCTACCTTTCTCCCTCTCTAGCTCCCCCTCCTCTCTCACTTCTCTCTGTCCTGTCCAATAAAATGGAAAGATATGGCTGCCAGGAGCAGTGGATTCGTAGTGCCAGCATCGAACCCCAGTGATAAACTGGAGGGAAAAAAAAAGAAGAAAGAAGAAGGAAATGAAAGGTGGTAGGTAGTGACACTAAAAGCTGAGCTGAGTGGGGGGAAAAGCATGACGGTGATTGACTGGAGATGTCAGCCATGGGCACAAGAAGCCAGGCTGGATGGGGACAAGGATGGTGACTGATAGGGGCAAGGTGGTGGTGTACCTGGTTAAATGCACACACATTACAGTGCGCAGTGACCCAGGTTCAAGCCCCTGGTCCCCACCTGCAAGGGGAGAATTCCAAAGTGATAAAGCAGGGCTGCAGGTGTGTATCTCCATATCCCTTTCTCTCCCTCCCTCCCTCTCTCTCTCTCACTCACTCACTCACTCACTCATTCACTCTCTCTCCCCTCTCAATTTCTGTCTCTATCCAATAATTAAAAAATAAATAATAAAATTATTCTTAAAAAAAAAAAGATGGTGTTGATTGGTGATGTCTGTCATGGGCACAATAGTGGTAGAAAAGATCACAGATAACCTCCTATTTGTCTAATTTAAATTGAACTGACTGGCAGGGGGATAGATGGCATAATGGTTATGCAAAGAGACTCTCATGCCTGAGGCTCTAAGTCCCAGGTTCAATCCCCTGTACCACAATAAGCCAGAGCCAAGCAGTGCTCTGGTCTTTCTGTGTGTGTGTGTGTTGGGCAGTACGCCAGCTCCCCCTTGCTCCATTGCTTGACGCTGTGGTCTAGTTACATAATCACTGTTTTACCTGAGACCTGCCCTGCCTGCGGGGCATTGGTTTAATCCCACTGGTTCACACTCTTTTTTCACTCCGCCCCCTCTCCTAGTCACACCCTGTTTTCCACCATTTAATCCCCACTGGTTCCTGTGCTTTTTCCTTCTCCCCACCCCCTATCCTACGTACATCCTCTTCTGACCTGACACTTCCGCCTCAGGAGATATAAAGGACAGGATTTTCTAATGAATAGAGATTAGATAGATTGCACTGCATTCCCGCTCATCAATAAAGATTGAACTGTGTTCCCAGCTCAGCCATGAGCCCCTGGTCGTTGTCTCCTGCTCGAGAAGCTAGCCCGGCGTGTGTGTGTGTGCGTGTGTGCGTGTGCGTGTGCGTGTGTGTGTGTGTGTGTGTGTGTATGCATCTCTTTCAAAGATAAAATAAATAAAAAATATTTTTTAAAAGTGAAACTGAATTGAAAGTCATTCATTCTCTCAGCTATAAATAGCACTAGAGCAAATCATACTGGTGAACAGGAGACATAGATAACTGCCAGGTTAGCTTTGCAGGCAGGAGACTGACGACTAGGGACTCATGGCTGAGCTGGGAATGCAGTTCAATCTTTATTGATGAGCGGGGATGCAGTGCAATCAATCTAATCTCTATTCACTAGAAAATCCTGTCCTTTATATCTCCTGAGGTGGAAGTGTCAGGTTGGAAGAGGAAATACGTAGGCTAGAGGGTGGGGAAAAGGAAAAAAGCGCACGAACCAGTGGGGATTAAACCAGTGGGGATTAAACCAGTGCGGGTCTCAAAGAAAACAAAGATTATGTAAATAGACGACAGCGTTAAGCAATGCAAGAGAACCTAATGTGATGAACAAAACAGAAGGGGTCTTAGAAGCAGAATTAGAAACAGACCAACAGATAACATCAGGACAAATCACACCCGAGATTCACTCCGATGCACCGACTCCTGGAATTGGGAGGACTAGGAAGTCCCTCCAGCTTCAGCTTGGAGACCCAAGAGAGACAAAGGCAGGAGAACTGGCTGCATGAGCTGTTTCCCAGACATGGGGTCCAGCAGCAGGGCCCGTGGGTGCTGTAACTCCCCACCCAAGGGCAGGAGAAGAGCAGTGTCCTGGCCCATCCTCTCTCCCCTTCCTATTCCTCTCAGGCCTTCAGAGACAAGGTGATGTGCCCTTGCCCACTGGCTCTTCACAGACAACCCCACAGACACTGAAGCAACCATCTAGGGACCCCATGACCAGTCAAGGTGATGCTTAAAACCCACCATCCCCTTGCAAAGCTTTCTCCCTACAGGTGGAGCTACGGGCTTGAACCTGGGCCCTTGTGCATTGTAACATGTGCACTTAACCAGGTGCACTACTACCCAGCCCCCATGAGACTCTTTCTGTCCATGCACAATCTATAGTTCTTTGGCAGAAGTTCTAAGCACAAAAAAAAAAAAAGGTAGAGGTGAAGGAGAAACTGTTCCTTCCACATCAAGACTAAGAGAAAAAGAAAAAGAAAAAAATGCCTGTGAGTGATTAGGGTAGTGGTTCAGCGAGGTAGAATGTTTGCTTTCAGTTGTGGTCTATATACACAATGGAATATTACTCAGCTATTAAAAGTGGTGACTTTAACAGAAGGATGAATATGGGATGATCTCACTCTCGGGCAGAAGTTGAAAAACAAGATCAGAAGAGCAAACACAAGTAGAACCTGAACTGGAATTGGTGTATTGCACCAAAGTAAAAGACTCTGGGTTAGATGGGGGGTGGGTGGGTGAGGAGAATACAGGTCTAAGAAGGATGACAGAGGACCTAGGAGGGTTACATTGTTCTATGGAAAACTGGGAAATGTTATGCATGTACAAACTATTGTATTTACTGTCAAATGTAAAACATTAATTCCCCAATAAAGAAATTTAAAAAAATTAAAAACCACCATCATTGTCACTCACGACATGTGTTAGGCAACAGGCTGTGCTTGTGTCCAGAAAGGAAACTCCGAGTGCTCTGGAGTGAGTGCCTGTGTGTTTGGGTCTGCTGTCATGGTGGGACGGGGTTCAGAGAAGACCAGCTCTGGTCCTGGCAGCCCCACTGCGGCCCTCCAGCCATGACCCTCCCCCCGCCATCTTTTCTGATCATTCCTGACCCCCAACAGAAGCCTCCATTTTTCTCTCCTACTTCACATTCTCCTGTCAGTCCCTCCATCTACCCGCCGTGTTACCCACCGCTGATGTGGCTGGAAATTCCCCAGGGTGTTTGTCACTGAGAGAAAATGAGGGCCCGGGTGGTGAGTGCACACTTTATCATGCTTGAGGACCCGGGTTCAAGCCTCCGGTCCCCACCTGCAGGTGGGAAGCTTCGTGGGTGGTGAGGCAGGTTTGCAGGTGTGTCTCTTTCTCTCTATCTCCCCACCCCTTCTTGATTTCTCTCTGTCTTATCAAATAAATAAATAAATAAATAAATAAATAAGGCTTTAAAAAAAAGAAGAGAAAATGATGTGTGAGTATAAGCAATGCTCAAGAACCCACTCCCCTCCCCCCAGTAAAGTTAAATAAAGTGTAAGTAGAAAGGCTACCGTGTAGACTTAAGAACACACGTACCAGAAACAGACTAAGGGGCTGTCAAATGGCTGCCTTCACCTCATGTCCGCGTAGGAGGTGAGAACCAAAGGGACTTTGAACATTAGTCCTCCATTCTGGAGTTGGGGTGAGATATAGTGCTCACGAAGGAGATGTCAGCAGGACCATCTGAGGAGATGCCAGCAGGACCATCTGAGGAGGTGCCAGCAGGACCATCCGAGGAGGTGCCAGCAGGACCATCTGAGGAGGTGCCAGCAGGACCATCTGAGGAGGTGCCAGCCGGACCACCTGAGGAGGTGCCAGCAAGACCATCTGAGGAGGTGCCAGCCAGACCACCTGAGGAGGTGCCAGCAGGACCACCTGAGGAGGTGCCAGCAAGACCATCTGAGGAGGTGCCAGCCGGACCACCTGAGGAGGTGCCAGCAGGACCACCTGAGGAGGTGCCAGCAGGACCACCTGAGGAGGTGCCAGCAGGACCACCTGAGGAGGTGCCAGCAGGACCACCTGAGGAGGTGCCAGCAGGACCACCTGAGGAGATGCCAGCAGGACCATCTGAGGAGGTGCCAGCAGAACCATCTGAGGAGGTGCCAGCAGGACCATCTTACAGGGGTGGGGGGGCAGGTGTGTAAGAACCAGGAAAGTGAGTCTCACAGGTCATTTCAGATGAGCAGCTAATATATGAAGGAAAGGTTGGCAAAGTAAAACCAGGAGACCCTTGTCTCTCGTGCATTTAGTTCTCCCAAATTCCATCATCTGGTGGCCCTACTGCTCTGTATGTCCACCCCGTGGTTTATCCTGCTGCATCACAGAATGCAGAATGCATGGCTGACAATGAGTCTCTCTCTCTCTCTCTCTCTCTCTCACCTCCAGGGTTATCACTGGAACTAGGTGCCAGCACTACAAATCCACTGCTCCTGGCAGCCTCTTTATTTTATTTTACTTTTATTGGATAAAACAGAGAGAAATTGAGAGGGGAGGAAAGAGAGAGCGGGAGAAAGTTACCTGCAGATATGTTTCACTACCTGTGAAGCATCCCCCCTGCAGGTGGGGACGGGGGTGGGGCTCACACTCAGTTCCTTGTGCAAACCCTTGAGCTTTGTCCTATGGGTGCTTAACTGGGTATGCCACCACCCAGCCCTCTTTTTCTTCCCTTTTTTTCCCTAGCTCTTTTTCCCTCTTTCTCAACGTGCCTTCTTGCCGACCCTCTACTCACCAGCAGTGCACGCTGCAGTGTCACCAGGCCAGCGGGAATGCCGCGTTAGGCCACTGAAGGAGTTCACCCGGGTTAGGGTGCAGCTTGCTTATGTGCGAGACGCGCAGGTTTAAGCCCAGCGTCCATGGCACTGAAGGAGCCTTTGGTTCTGTGGTCTCTTTCACTCTCTCTGCCTCTCTGTTTTTGAAAAAGAGGGAAAATAAAAACAAGTTTGGTGGCAGTGGTTGGGGGTGTCAGGGATCAGACTTGTGGCCTCACATATGTGGAATATGCTTTCTACCACAGAATTATATATATTTTTTGAGAACTATCATAGATACAGCAAGTGTCTATTGTCCTGATGCTACAGAATTCTGTGAAATCATGGGACTGTTCATCGGCAGGGCCTCTGGGATTGCTGTCACTGCCCAAAACCTTGGCTGTCACTGCCATCTTGCCTCTTCTCCTCTCTCTGAAGACAGTCAAAGCAGTGTCTCTCCAAAATATCCTCAGGGACATGTCATTCATACCTTCACGCAGACATTATTGAGTATCTACTACCTCTGCCCTAGAAAACAGGAAGGCTGGGGCCGGGTGGTGGCGCACCTGGTGGAATGCACATGTTACAACACACAAAGACCTGAGTTCCAGCGTCCTGGTCCCCACCTGCAGGCGGAAAGCTTTGAAAGTGGTGAAGCAGGGTTGCAGGTGTCTCTCTGTCTCTCTCCCTCTCTAATTCTCCCTTCCCTCCCAATTTCTGTCTGTCTCTATCCAATAAATAAATAAAAGATAGTAAGAAAACAGAAAATGGTGAACTCACCTTCTTTTACCCCATCTTAGATGGAGCATGAAGAAATCATGTTAAGGGAGATTAGTTAGAAAGAGAAATATGAATATGGGATGATCTCACTCATAGACAGAAGTTGAAAAACAAGATCAGAAGGGAAAACACTAAGCAGAACTTGGACTGGAGCTGGTGTATTGCACCAAAGTAAAGGACTCCGGGGTGGGGAGGGAGGGTGCAAGATGGCGT
Source organism: Erinaceus europaeus (assembly GCF_950295315.1). Classification (NCBI taxonomy): domain Eukaryota; kingdom Metazoa; phylum Chordata; class Mammalia; order Eulipotyphla; family Erinaceidae; genus Erinaceus; species Erinaceus europaeus. The sequence goes on from NC_080164.1 coordinate 183,056,625, forward strand.
TCGATCCCCCTTTGAGCCCCCGGCTCCCTACCTGCAGGGGAGTCGCTTCACAAACAGTGAGGCAGGTCTGCAGGTGTCTATCTTTTGCTCCCTCTCTCTGACTTCCCCTCCTCTCTCCATTTCTCTCTGTCCTATCCAACAACAATGACATCAATAACAACAACAATAATAACTACAACAATAAAACAACAAGGGCAACAAAAGGGAATAAATAAATAAATATTTTAAAAAGAAATATGCATGTGTATTTCACTGTCGACTGTAAACCATTAATACCCCAATAAATAAATTTTAAAAAAAAAAAGAGGAATGCATACTGGATGAGACTGGTCTTAATCCCAAGAGATTGGGGGAGACCTGGGGAAGATAAGGCCAGGTAGCCAGCATGGGTATGGGGCCCCTGTGGGGAACATTTTCTCCCGCTCACTTGGGCTTCTGTTCAGCCCGACAAGTCCAATGGAGATGCCTCTTGCCAATAGTCATTTCTGCACGACTCCCCAGCCTTTGTGGCCTTGTTTCCGCTGAGTGTCTGCACAGCTCCTCTCTGAGCTCCTACAAGACAAGGACCCATGTTCCTGGAGAGTGAGCTCGAAGTGGGTTCTGTACAGAAGCACACCAGATAGAGCTGCAAAGAGGCAGGGAGGGGAGCTCCAGGGAGAGAGAACTACTTGGTGGTGATGAAGACAAAAGTTTCCAAATTGGAGGGGTACCAGGGTGTTGTGCACCCAAGTGCAAGGACCTGGGTTCAAGACCCCAGCCCCCACCTGCAAAGCAAAAGCTTCATGAGCAGTGAAGCAGCGCTGCAGGTGTCTCCTACTCTACTCTGTTGTGCTGCGCCGCAGAGAAGAGAGAGAGATTTGGAGCGAAGAGGGAACACAAATCTTTATTTGCGCTGGCACCTCAGAGTTGGGTGAGAGAGAAGCAGGTTGGGCCATGCGGAGGTAGCAAAAATGGCCGCCTCACGCAGTAACCTTTCCTGCGTCTGAACACCGGAGTGAAAAAGCCAGCAAGAGAGAGATGTGCGGAAGAAGAAGGGCTTTTATGGGAGTAGCTCTCTCGAGTATGGGAAGGGGGAGGAGTAGCCACAGCACTCCAGGGTAGGATAATAACTCTGGTGGGAATGGGAAGGGGGAGGGGTAACCAAAGCACTTCAACTATGGCGGGGAAATAGACAATGCCCTGAGGGCACAACATGGCAGAACAGGCGCTCCGAGAACGTCCCAACTCTCCGGGAACTAGCAATAGTCTGAGGGGACAACATGGCAGATGTGACTGCATCTGCACAATTTCCCAGCATCTCCCTCTTTCCTTTTATCTAATGGCCACAGTATAGGAAATTTAGAGTGGAGCAGGTTCGTTTCCTGCCTCAAAGTGCAGGACCTGTAGGCAGAAGGTCATGGCCCACCAAGCAGAGGGGCCATTTGGCATTGTATAGTCCTCAAGGCAACAGTCCTTTAGCTTGACAAAGCCTTGCCCACAGAGGCAAGAAACGCCCCCCTCAGGCCTTCCCTTGGCATCACACTGGTTCTTCTTGCTCACTTACATGTTTCTCCATGTTTGTGCCAGTTTCTTTTTTAAACATGCCTGTACAATATAGGTTTCTGTTCACCCCACACCCCTGATACTATGGTCAATTAGTTAAAAAGAAAAGGGGGAATTGTTGGTATGTTTCACATTGCTTTGGTCTCGCTCCCCCCCCCCCCCCCCGCCTCCGGGAGATTGTGGTTTAGTCTTTGCCTTTTCACGCTTCTCCCTTCTCCCCGCCCCCATCCTACGTACTTCCTGAGTTCCTCTCTGCTGCTGGAGAAGAAAGATGGAGGAGCACATGGTGTGGTGATTAGGTTGTTTGCCCACTCGTGAATAAAGATAAAACTGAGTTCTCAGCTCAGCCATGTGTTTCTGGTCATCTGTTACCCGCCCATGAAGCCAGCCTGGCAAAAACAACACTACTCCACCTCTCTCTCAATTTCTGTGTCACTATAAAAAAAAAAAGCAGAAGGCTGGGTGCAAAGCTCACGGATTGGCATAAGGATCCCAGTTCGAGGCCCAGGCTCCCCAACTGCAAGGAGGTCACTTCACAAGCAGTGAAGCAGGTCTGCAGGTGTCTGTCTTTCTCTCCTCCTCTCTGTCTTCCCCTCCTCTCTCCATTTCCTTCTGTCCTACCCAACAACGACAGCAATGACAACAACAATAATAATAACGATAAACAACAAGGACAACAAAAGCGAAAAAAATAGCTTCAAGGAGCAGTGGATTCGTAGTGCAGGCATTGAGCCCCAGCAATAACCCTGGAGACAAAAAGTAAAATAAAATAAAATAAAATAAAGAAGCTTCTGAATGATAGCATATAGCTGCATCTTAGATGAGAGTTAGTTGAGATTTTATCAGAAAAGAGGAGAAGGGGGCAGATGGTGGTATACCAGATTAATGCTCACATTACAGTGCACAAGGGCATGGGTTCAAGGCCCTGCTCCCCACCTGCAGGGGGGAAGCTTCACGAGTGGTGGAGCAGGGCTCCAGGTGTCTCTCTGCCTCTTCCCCTCTCCATCTTCCCCTCCCTTCTCAGTTTCTGTCCTATCCAGTAATGAATAAATACATAAATAATTTTAAAATGATAAATAAATAAGGCACAAGACTGTAGGGCTATGGGGTTAGTTCCACAACACACCCACCATAAAAATTCTGTGCTGGGACCCTTCCAGTGGTGTCTACCATTGTTCTCACAGAGTTCCAAGTACTGTTTCTGTTTTCTTCTGTTGTTGTTGTTGTTTTGTTTTGTTTTGTTTATAGTCATGTATTCCAGTTCTCCAGATATGAGTGAAACCATCTGGTACTATCTGTCATCTTTTTATGCCATTCGTCAGTTAAGCATCCTCAACTCCAGTTCCACCCATTTTGTCCCAAAGGACACAGTATCTTCCTTTTTGATGGCAGAGTAGTATTACATGGTGCTGGGAAATTGTGCAGATGCAGTCACATCTGCCATGTTTTCCCCTCAGGCTACTAGTTCCCGTGAGAGTTGGGACATTCTGGGAGTGCCTGTTCTGCCATGTTGTGCCCTCAGGACATTGTCTATATCCCCGAGATATCCGGAGTGCTTTGGTCACTCCTCCCCCCTCCCATTCTCACGAGAGTTATCATCCTATCCTGGAGTGCTATGGTTACTCCTCCCCCTTCCTATTCTCACGAAAGCTGCTCCTATAAAAGCCCTTCGTTTTCCGCACCTTGCTCTCTTGCCAGCGCTTCACTCTGGTGTTCAGATGCAGTAACCACTGCGTGAGGCAGCCATTTTCGCTACCTCCACATGGCCCAACCTGCTTCTCTAGCACCCAACTCTGAGGTGCCAGCGCAAATAAAGATTTGTGTTCCCGCTTCGCTCCAGACCTCCTCTTTTTCATTTCCGCGGCCCGCGCTCAACAAGATCTGGCACAACGACACCATGGAATATATATCCTGTGGTTTTTTTAGGCAGTCATCTGCCTGTAACAGTTAGGTTGCCCGTTGGACCCAGATCCTTGTGCGTGATAACATGTGTGCTCAGCCAGGTGCAGCAGCGCCCAGCCCCTTGAGGCAGGTTCGTCCTCTGCTCTGGTCCTGTCTGCCTGTGCTCCAGGGCAGATCTGTCAGTAGTACTGGACTCCAGGTGTGAGCTGTGGCCAGGGCAGCAAGTGGCTCCCTGAACACAGAGCCCACCCTTTGGCCCAGGACCGTCCCAGGGCTCCGCTGGGTGGCGGTCCTGCAAAATGGTCTTTCGGGGCAAGTTGGCTCCACTGAGGGGAGCCGGGCACCTTTGCTGACATCTGAGCACTTTCCCCTCAAGTCCCTTAGAAGCTGGAGCACTTGGTGAGCTTGCCGGCTGCCTGGCGCCACCTACAGGCAAAGCCAGGAGGAGCCTGGAGCCCGTGTTGGAGGGACAGGAGGGAAGGAAAGGGACAGGAGGGAAGGAAGGAGGGACAGGAGCAGGGACACGGGCAGGAGGAGCTTGGAGCCCGTGTTGGAGGGACAGGAGGGAAGGAAGGAGGGACAGGAGGGAAGGAAGGAGGGACAGGAGGGAAGGAAGAAGGGACAGGAGGAAAGGAAGGAGGGACAGGAGAAGGGACAAGGGCAGGAGGAGCCTGGATCCGTGTTGGAGGGACAGGATGGAAGGAAGGAGGGACTAGAGGGAAGGAAGGAGGGACAAGAGCAGGGACAAGGGCAGGAGGAGCCTGGAGCCCGTGTTGGAGGGACAGGGTGGAAGGAAGGATGGACTAGAGGGAAGGAAGGAGGGACAGGAGCAGGGACAAGGGCAGGAGGAGCCTGGAGCCCATGTTGGAGGGACAGAAAGGAAGGAAGGAGGGATATGAGGGAAGGAAGGAGGGACAGGAGGAAAGTAAGGAGGGACAGGAGCAGGGACAAGGGCAGGAGGAGCCTGGATCCCGTGTTGGAGGGACAGGATGGAAGGAAGGAGGGACTAGAGGGAAGGAAGGAGGGACAAGAGCAGGGACAAGGGCAGCAGGAGCCTGGAGCCCGTGTTGGAGGGACAGGATGGAAGGAAGGAGGGACTAGAGGGAAGGAAGGAGGGACAAGAGCAGGGACAAGGGCAGCAAGAGCCTGGAGCCCGTGTTGGAGGGACAGGATGGAAGGAAGGAGGGACTAGAGGAAAGGAAGGAGGGACAAGAGCAGGGACAAGGGCAGGAGGAGCCTGGAGCCCGTGTTGGAGGGACAGGAGGGAAGGAAGGAGGGACTAGAGGGAAGGAAGGAGGGACAGGAGCAGGGACAAGGGCAGGAGGAGCCTGGAGCCCCTGTTGGAGGGACAGGATGGAAGGAAGGAGGGACTAGAGGGAAGGAAGGAGGGACAGGAGCAGGGACAAGGGCAGGAGGAGCCTGGAGCCCGTGTTGGAGGGACAGGATGGAAGGAAGGAGGGACTAGAGGGAAGGAAGGAGGGACAGGAGCAGGGACAAGGGCAGGAGGAGCCTGGAGCCCCTGTTGGAGGGACAGGATGGAAGGAAGGAGGGACTAGAGGGAAGGAAGGAGGGACAAGAGCAGGGACAAGGGCAGGAGGAGCCTGGAGCCCCTGTTGGAGGGACAGGATGGAAGGAAGGAGGGACTAGAGGCAAGGAAGGAGGGACAGGAGCAGGGACAAGGGCAGGAGGAGCCTGGAGCCCCTGTTGGAGGGACAGGATGGAAGGAAGGAGGGACTAGAGGGAAGGAAGGAGGGACAGGAGCAGGGACAAGGGCAGGAGGAGCCTGGAGCCCCTGTTGGAGGGACAGGATGGAAGGAAGGAGGGACTAGAGGGAAGGAAGGAGGGACAGGAGCAGGGACAAGGGCAGGAGCCTGGAGCCCCTGTTGGAGGGACAGGATGGAAGGAAGGAGGGACTAGAGGGAAGGAAGGAGGGACAAGAGCAGGGACAAGGGCAGGAGGAGCCTGGAGCCCGTGTTGGAGGGACAGGAGGGAGGAGCCTGAGCCTGGGCCCCTGGTGAAGTCTGAGCTACAGCTGGGCCCACAGCCTGTCCCTCCTGACCTGGGGACATGGCGCTGTACAGAGACGGGGCTTGGGGGCCCTGTGTCAGGGTGAACGGGGACTCGGGGTCCCATCCTGTTTTGGGTCTCTAACAGTGACCCTCTGAAGGTCCCTTTCTCCTCGGGACATGGGGCGGTGGAGTCCCTGGGCTGGGGTGGGGTGAGGGAGAGCTGGTATCACTTGGGGGTGGCTGTCCCCACAGCTGAGTGTGATGGGGGGCTTCCTGCTCCTGGGGGCTTCCACCTGCAGGGGTGCAGAGCTGCTCTGTAAGAACTCGGCTCCCTGAGATTGCTATGTTCTGCCATTTTCTCTGCAATGCTTGGGTGGCCAAGGGGACAACAATCAGCTAAAACGCGTCTCTGGGCCGTGGTGGAGTCCTTACTTCTGTTGGACACAATGACCCGGCATGAGCTCTTGTAAACACGGGAGCACCATGGAGGGTCCCTGAGGAGGACTCAGTGAGGGATGGTGCTGGGAGACAGCCACACCAGGCTGTATTGGTCCTCTGAGGGGAAGGGTAATCAGTGGGAAGAAATGAACGAGAGACACGTCAGCTGCTTCAACTGTAGGAGAGAGGCACCTCCGGCCTCTGTCTATAGAGGTTTATTATTTAAACACCCTTTACCTGCATACAACTGACATCGTGCAAGACTATTTTGTTTATTTATTTATTTATAAAAAGGAAATATTGACTTAACCATAGGATAAGAGGAGTACAACTCCACACAATTTTCACCACCAGAACTCTGTATCCCATCCCCTCCCCTGATAGCTTTCCTATTCTTTATCCCTCTGGACCCAAGGTCATTGTGGGATGCAGAAGGTAGAAGGTCTGGCTTCTGTAATTGCTTCCCCGCTGAACATGGGCGTTGACAGGTGGGTCCATACTCCCAGCCTGTCTCTCTCTTTTCCCTAGTGGGGAAGGACTCTGGGGAAGCGGAGCTCCAGGACACATTGGTGGGGTTATCTGTCCAGGGAAGTCTGGTCACATCCTGCTAGCATCTGGAACCTGGTGGCTGAAAAGAGAGTTAACATACAAAGTCAAACAAATTATTGACCAATCATGAACTTAAAGGCTGGAATAGTACAAATGAAGAGTTGGGGGGAGTCCTCCATTTTGTAGATAGCTAGTAGGCATATTTTAGTTATATTCCAAAGGGCCTGTGGCTATACTAGTTTTTTTTTTTTTTCCCTGAGCCTGACATCTGATATGCAGGTGGACCCAAGTTATTGTCTGGGGAGATTATGTCATGGCTGGAAAAGGACCAGAAAGCTGGATCAAGGAAGAGAGTAGCTCCCCAGTATGGGGAAGAGGTATAAATATTGTTGACTGTAAACCCCATTGATTTGATTTGATCTGGGTCCATATTCAGCTTAGGAGCCTATGTGACCTCTGCATCCCTGTAGATCTGAGCTCACATTCTGTGGTCATGAGTAGGAACATTCCAAGCTACCCCAATATTGACCCATCTTCCTCAGGTGTAGCATAGAGTATGTTGTCCAGCCTCCCTTCGGAGGATGGAACATTCTCTACCATTGTTGATCCATGTTGAGGGCAAGGTCCTATGGAGGCCCACAAAGGGGTCTATTTTGTTATTCCTGATAGAGATGACCAGTAACAAGGAGAGAGGGATTTATTTGCGGTCTAGGCCCATCATGTCTGTTTGGGAATCTCAGGACTCTCCTGATAGGGCCCCAGATGATGGGGGGGCCTGATAGTGACTAAAGAGTCATCGTTAAAGTCTGCCCGTCTGCAAGACTATTTTTATTAACATTAAAAACAACTCCAGACGTCATTATCATTATAGACATTACTATCATTATAGGCATGTTCTCCTTGAAAGTTTCTTTGTTCTTGAGACAGCCTGCCCTCTCCTAGGTCTTGACCATCTGTGGGGCCTTGATGTGGCCAAAATAACTTCAAACATTCTCTTTGTTCCTGCTGTCTGTGTTGGGTGGGCATCTTTTCTGGAGCTCAATCTACCAGCTTTTCTTCTGAACTCATTCTTGGATGGGTCTAAGTAACGCTTTTCTAATATCTAGCAAACTGTCCACCTAAAGAAATCTTCTTGCTGTAAAGTAAGCACACACCACGAGGGCTCTCTTCTGGCTAAGCTTTGAATATATGAGAGTTCACTAACTTTTGCCTACATCAAAGTTTACTAACTTCTGTCCATTAACCCTCACATCAGCTATTTGACTACACAACCTCTATATTCATCATAGATGCCTGTAAAGGAAGGTAGGTGGTCTGTGGGTGAGGGTAGGCAACAGGGCCTCTTAATAACTAGGCGAAGACCACAGTCTTTTGCTCATACTATAAGCCACCCGTAATTCTGGCTTTTGCTGCCCCCCACCTCCCCGAACCCCCAGGTTGATTTAAGGAGACAGACCATAGCCCGCTCTGGCACACGCAGTGCCGGGGATGGAACCTGGGACCCAGGCCTGCACGTCCTGCCCTCCACAACCACCCATCTCCCCAGACACCCACCCAGCCGGCACCTCCACTCCAGCCCCCCTGCGAGCCCCCAGGGGTGGGACCCTGCCCGAGTGGTCGTGCGACCAGCTCAGCAAGGCTATTCTGAAGCAGCTGATGCCCTGCGTGCTGGGCAGGAGAGTTGGGGGGATTCTCAGAGGCTCAGGGGCACCCCCGACCTCTCCCAGCCTCCAGCCTCCGTTGGTCCTTTCTGGGTTTTTGCAAAGAGGATGCAGAGAGATTCAGGATGGTCCCTGGCAGCCCTCTCCACAGGGCCCGGGGAGGATGGGGGAAGGCCTGGACTCACTTGTCCTTCCCTCACTCCAGACCACCAGACTTGGTTGGGGGCTTCAGCACCCCCCACTCAGGACCTCGGGGCTCACCCAGACTTGACAGGAGGAGAACCGGGCTTGTTCTCAGCTGCTCCGTGAATGGCACTTTCTGCTTCTTTCTCTCTTCACACGCTCAACTCCCTGCTCTACAAGAGCTCAGAGGATGATCTTTGTGGCTAGATTAAGGCCAGCCTTGGGCACCAGTGGGGAGAGGAAGAAAGTGCTTTCTATACCTCAAAAATAATCTTGATCATACTCCCAGAGGGGAAGAAATGTTAGGGGAAGGTGGTCGGAGGGCTCTGAACTCCAACTCCATCAGGACCCAGAGGAGAAGAGGACAAAGGAAGGACGGTTGGAAGTAAGAACAGGTGTAGGTGTGACTTAAAAAGGAGGAGAAGGTGGGGGGAGCAGGAGGTAGCGTAGCAGGTTAAGCGCACATGGCACAAAGTCCAAGGACCAGAAGAAAGATCCAGATTTGAGCCCCCGGCTCCGAACTTGCATGGGGGTCCTTTCACAAGTGATGAAGCCGGTCTGCAGGTGTCTATCTTTCTCTCCCCCTCTCTGTCTTCCCCTCCTCTCTCCATTTCTCTCTGTCCTGTCCAACAACAACGACACCAATAACAACATTAATAGTAACAACAATGATAACAAGGGTAACAAAATGGAAAAAAAAATGATCTCCAGGAGCAGTGGATTCATAGTGAAGGCACCCAGGGGGCCCAGCAATAATCCTGGAGGCAAAAAAAAAAAAAGGAAGAGAAGGCAGGAGCATAGAAAAAATGGGCAAATAAATAAATATAGACAGTTACAGAAATAATAGTCCCTATCTGTGACCTTGGGAAAACCACTGCAGTTTCCAATAGAGGGAATGGGGACACAGAACTCGGGTGGTGGAAAAGGTGCAGAATAGTTCCTCTGTTATCTCATAATTTTGTGAATCAATATTAAGTCGCTAATAAAATAAAAAAGAAGAAAAAGAAAGAGGTGGGGCTCTGACTTAGCTCCCACTGCGTAAAGGGCAACATCTTTGCACACTTGGGGCAAAGGGTTGAGGCAGAAGGAACCTCGTCTTAGTGTTTTTGGCTAAATTAAATCAAAAGCAATTTAGCTGTGTCAGACTTGCTGCTGAATGTCCCACTGCCCACGGTTTAAGGAGAGGCAGCCAATGGAGAGAAGCCCAGGAGGACAGTGAGCAAACAAGTTTATTCTGACTTTCAGGTCGTCAGGAGAAAGCACAAATGCCCACAGCTCTTAGAAGACTTTGACCTTGGGGTCAGCTTCCGACGAGGCGTCTTTCTCAATCTATCATAAGGAAACCCTTCCAAAGGCAGACATGGCTGAGTGTACAGAGACTCTCACAAAATCAAGTCACAGACACTGTAAGGCCAACAACATGGAGCTGAGATGGCGGGGACGCAGCCACTTGATGGCTGGACTGCAGCTCTAAGATAGCACTCAGCTCACACAGAGTTCATAACATGCTGTAGACTCCATAGTGTGACTGCAGGAAGGATGTTACATTGAATAGGTCCCGTCCTGTGGCAAATATCACCATAGTAACAAAGAGCCCATGAGCCCTTGTGCCAAAAAAGAAGCAAACCAAGACATTAAAAAGTGTTTGCCAATGACCCAGTAGGTCACATATCTTACTGTGTGCAAGGCTATGGACTCTGTTCCCAACACCACATGGTAGCACCCTGCACAGCACCCAGGGAGCCCCACGGAGGGTGGGCAGGGCTGTGGGATTACTCTCAGCACCAGGCACAGCACCCAGGGAGCCCATGGAGGATGGGCAGGGCTGTGGGGTCTCTCCTCTCTCAGCACCAGGCACAGCACCCAGGGAGCCCATGGAGGGTGGGCAGGGCTGTGGGGTCTCTCCTCTCTCAGCACCCTGCACAGCCCCCAGGGAGCCCATGGAGGGTGGGCAGCGCTCTGAGGTCTCTCCTCTCTCAGCACCAGGCACAGCACCCAGGGAGCCCATGGAGGGTGGGCAGGGCTGTGGGGTCTCTCCTCTCTCAGCACCAGACACAGCACCCAGGGAGCCCATGGAGGGTGGGCAGGGCTGTGGGGTCTCTCCTCTCTCAGCACCCTGCACAGCACCCAGGGAGCCCATGGAGGGTGGGCAGGGCTGTGGGGTCTCTCCTCTCTCAGCACCATGCACAGCACCCAGGGAGCCCATGGAGGGTGGGCAGGGCTGTGGGGTCTCTCCTCTCTCAGCACCCTGCACAGCACCCAGGGAGCCCATGGAGGGTGGGCTGGGCTGTGGGGTCTCTCCTCTCTCAGCACCCTGCACAGCACCCAGGGAGCCCATGGAGGGTGGGCAGGGCTGTGGGGTGTCTCCTCTCTCAGCACCCTGCACAGCACCCAGGGAGCCCATGGAGGGTGGGCAGGGCTGTGGGGTCTCTCCTCTCTCAGCACCAGACACAGCACCCAGGGAGCCCATGGAGGGTGGGCAGGGCTGTGGGGTCTCTCCTCTCTCAGCACCCTGCACAGCACCCAGGGAGCCCATGGAGGGTGGGCAGGGCTGTGGGGTCTCTCCTCTCTCAGCACCATGCACAGCACCCAGGGAGCCCATGGAGGGTGGGCAGGGCTGTGGGGTCTCTCCTCTCTCAGCACCCTGCACAGCACCCAGGGAGCCCATGGAGGGTGGGCTGGGCTGTGGGGTCTCTCCTCTCTCAGCACCCTGCACAGCACCCAGGGAGCCCATGGAGGGTGGGCAGGGCTGTGGGGTCTCTCCTCTCTCAGCACCATGCACAGCACCCAGGGATCTCCTTGGAGAGTGGGCAGGGCTGTGGGGTCTCTCCTCTCTCAGCACCCTGCACAGCACCCAGGGAGCCCATGGAGGGTGGGCAGGGCTGTGGGGTGTCTCCTCTCTCAGCACCCTGCACAGCACCCAGGGAGCCCATGGAGGGTGGGCAGGGCTGTGGGGTGTCTCCTCTCTCAGCACCAGGCACAGCACCCAGGGAGCCTCATGGAGGGTGGACAGGGCTGAGGGGTCTTTGAGAATTCTTTCAGCACCATGGAAGCACCATGGAGGGCAGACCAGCGTGGCAATATTACTCCCTCTCTCTCTCTCTCTCTCTCTCTCTCTCTCTCTCTCGATACTGATGGGAGGATTGTGGGGGCTACCTGGTGGTGTCACACACACACACACACACACACGATCTTCAGTCCACCCACCAGTGCTGCATGGAAACACGATTTTATCAATTAGACACCTGGCGTTCTTCTGTCTTTACCCTCCTGGAGTGTCAAGGGTTCCCACAACGAGAGTGATAGAGAGAGACAGAGACAGAGATTTTTAGAGTTTAAAACTGTGCCCATGTGTCAAGGACTGGACTGTAAGCCACTAGCCCCCAGTAAGTCATTTTTAACTGGGCCAGGAAGACTTCTCAGTGGGTTCAAAGGGAAGGAAGGAAGAAAGAAGAAAACTTTAAGCTGATGACATTCAAAGCTCTGCCAAAAGTTCTTCTAAGAAATGCTTTTATACCCCCTCTACACACAAGATTCCATCCAGATAATTACAAAATAATAATAACCTTGTTCCAAAAATAAGACATGTTCAGAAAGCTTCAGATAGGCCCCATGTGACTGTGCTTTCGTTTTTTCTTTTTCTTTTCTTTTATAAATCTGGTTTATCCCTGAAGCTCAATGTATGCATTGAGTCACCAGAGTCCCGGTGAGCTTTTGTTTGTTTGTTTGTTTGTTTCCTCATAAACCCAGAGAGAAATAGCGTGAAGGAGAAAGAAAGTACTGCTGTACTGCTCATGAAGCTTCCCCATGCAGGTGGGGAGCGGGGACGTGAACCCGGGTCCCTGTGCACTGTAACATGTGTGCACCACCTGGCCCGGCTACCTCTCTCTCAGCCCCAGGGAGGGTCAGAGGTGATGGGAGCTTAGACTACACAAGTGGCCGGGAAGCGTTGTGTGCAGAAATACAGCAACAGGAAAACAATTTTTATGATGAAAATAATCGTAAAGCCACCTCCCCCCGAGGGGACAAGATTCTTGCACAACAGCCGGTCTCATTCAGGAAGGAACACACTTTTCAGGGCTTGATGAGACCGAACCCGTCCCCTCCCTTGTTGGCAATCCCGTCCCCAACAATGCCTGCAGACAACAGCTGCCCTGGTCACATCTGCGGGTCAATATTTGCCCAGTCGCAGCCTGCCCGGTGGCGCCCCTCCGGCGGCCCCACCCCGGCTAGAGGCTACAATAGATCTCAAAGAGCGAGGCGGCGGCGTGCATGCGGTAGATAATGGAGAAAGGCATGGCCAGGTTGACCACGGTGATCCAGGGCTCGAAGCCAAACACGGTCTCCTCCAAACCATTGTCATACTCGGGGCGGCAGCCGAAGGCGGGGGGGATCCAGAGCTGCAGGAGAAGGGGAGACAGCCCCCTCGGGGTCAGGGAACCAAGGCATGTCTGTGCCGGGTGGTCTCTGCCTCCCCCCGGCTCCCTGGAGGTCACCAGGAACAAGGCCAGGGAGCCGGCTGCCCAGACCTCAGGCCCCTCCTGAATGACACCCAAAATCCCACCCAGTTCTGGGAGTCAGGCAGCAGCACAGCAGGTTAAGCGCACGTGATGCAAAGCACAAGGACTTGTGTAAGGATCCAGGCTCGAGCCCCGGGCTCCCCACCTGCAGGGGAGTCGCTTCACAGGCGGTGAAGCAGGTCTGCAGGTGTCTGTCTTTCTCTCCCCTCTCTGTCTCCCCCTCCTCTCTCCATTTCTCTCTGTCCTATCCAACAATGACAACAACAATAATAACTACAACAATAAAACAACTATGGCAACAAAAGGGGAAGTAAATAAGTATTTAAAAATAAACACCCAGTTCTGTCACTCAGCCCCACACCCCTATACACACCAGGTCAGGCTCCGGAGCCAACCCCCAACCCATGGCTATGAGAGTCATTTTTTAATTTATTTGATAGGACAGAGAGAGATTGAGAGGAGGAGAGATAGAGAGACAGAGACACCTGCAGCCCTGCATCACCACTCGTGAAGCTTCCCCCCTGCAGGTGGGGAGAGGGGGCTGGAGCTCAGGTCCTTGTGTGTGGTGATGTCTGTCTGCACTTAAGCAGGTGAGCCACCACCCAGCTCCCTGCAGGAGTCATCTCTCTGGGATGAGGAGATGGCACAGGGGTTCTGCCAAAGATCCTCCTGCCTGAGGCTCTGAGGCCCCAGGTTCAATCCCCAGCACCACCGTCAGCCAGAGATGAACAGGGCTCTAGTTTCTCTCTTTCTGTGCGTGTGTGTGTGTGTGTGTGTGTGTGTGTGTGTTTCCTCTGTATCCCTCTCATGAAAATAAATAAATGAATGAATTTTTTAAGTCAAAAATCTTTAAGGAATTGGACAGCGGTGCTCTCAGTCGCATGATGAAGCGGGGCTGCAGGTCTCTCTCTGTCTCTCTCCATCTCTATCTCCCACTTCCCTCTCTATTCCTCTCTGTCTCTATCCAAATGCAATAAATAAAATTTTTGAAAGAGAAAAATAGCTGCTAGGAGTAGTTCATTTATTGTGCAGTCACCAAGCCCCACCAATAACTCTGGTGGAGAGAGAGAGAGAGAGAGAGAGAGAGGAAAAAACAGGAGAGAAAACTAGAGGGAGATGGAAGAAAGAAAGAAAGGTGAAGGGACGAAGGAAGAAAGGGTGATATAAAGGAAAGAAGAAGGAAGGAGAAAGAAAAAGATAAAGAAATAAATAAAGGAGTGGTCAGGAGATGGCGCAGTGGATAAAGCACTGGACTCTCAGGCATGAAGTCCTGAGTTCAATCCCTGGCAGCACATGGACCAGAGAGTGATGTCTGGTTCTGTCTCTCTCTCTCTCCTCCTCCTTTTTTTCTCATTAATTAACAAATAAAAAATATTTTTAAAAAATAAAGGAAGGAGAGAGGAAAAAATTAAAAAGAGAGGAAGGAGGACGGGAAGAAGGAGAGGGAAAAGGAAAAACAAAGGTAGGAAAAAAAGGAAGGAAGGGGAAAGGAAGGATGGAAGGAGGAAGGAAAATAAAACAAGGAAAGGTGGAAGGCAGGTGGGCAGACAGGAAGGAAGGAGGGAAGGAATGGTGAGGCGGGTGTTACCGAGATGTTGCAGAGGAAGAGGAATGCTGTGATGTTCCTGAGGATGCTGGTCCTGGCGGCCTCCTGGTGCTGGCAGAAGCCCTGCGGGCTGCCCTCCTGGTCACAGCCGGGTTCCTGAAGCTGCTGGCCCTGGCCCGGTCCTGGGAGGGGACCCTGCTGTTCCCATCCGGACCACCAGAGGCCGCCCTCTCCCTCCAGCCCTGGGCCCTGGGCGCTGCTCTCCTGCTGTTCCCGTCCCGACCACCAGAGGCCGCCCTCTCCCTCCAGCCCTGGGCCCTGGGCGCTGCTCTCCTGCTGTTCCCGTCCGGACCACGAGAGGGAGCCCTCTCCCTCCAGCCCTGGCCCCTGGGCGCTGCTCTCCTGCTGTTCCCGTCCCGACCACCAGGGGCCGCCCTCTCCCTCCAGCCCTGGCCCCTGGGCGCTGCTCTCCTGCTGTTCCCGTCCCGACCACCAGAGGCCGCCCTCGCGCTCCCAGTCCAGGCCGGTCCCCGGGGGCGCGCCCACGGCGGCCACGCGCAGGGTTTGCACGGGCGCGCGGGGCGGGGCGGCGGGTGCGCGCAGGGCGGCGCCCAGGATGAAGACGTTCTGCACGGCCTCCTGCGCGATGACCAGCAGCGAGTAGGGCAGCGCCGCCCAGGCGTAGGGCGGCCGCGAGGGGGCGCAGCCGAGCGCCAGCAGCGACCCCCAAGAGATGAGCCAGGAACCCGAGGCCGCGCCCACCAGCAGGTGCGCGTCCAGCTGGCGAGCGGGGCTGGGCGTCGCGTGCACGTGCGGCTGCAGGTGCGGGTGTGGGTGCGGGTGCAGGTGAGGATGCTCGTGCAGGTGCGGCTGCCGGTGCAGGTGCAGGTGCCGGTGCAGGTGCAGGTGCTGGTGCCGGTGCAGGTGTGGCTGCAGGTGCAGGTGCTGGTGCCGGTGCAGGTGCGGCTGCAGGTGCTGGTGCTGGTGCCGGTGCAGGTGCTGGTGCCGGTGCAGGTGCGGCTGCAGGTGAGGATGCAGCTGCAGGTGCGCGCGCAGGTGCGGCCGTCGGGGTCCCCGCAGCGCCCCCAGCCCCGCCAGCCCGGCCAGCGCCATCAGCAGCAGCAGCGCGCTGGCCGCCAGGTAGAAGAGCAGCAGCGCCGCCTCGCTGTGCGCCCGGGAGCGGCCGACGCGCGCCAGGTAGGCGGCCACCACGCCGCAGGTGCCGGCCAGGGCGCCCAGGCCCAGCAGCGCCCCCGGGGGCGGCCGGCAGGGGGGAGGCGGGGGGCGCGGGGGCTGCGGCGCGTCCAGCCGGCGGCCCACGTTCCGCCACAGCACGTAGAACATGGTGGAGGCCACGATCTGGTACTCGATGTTGAAGGGGTACAGGAAGTAGATGGCCTGGGACAGCGCCGAGCACAGGGCCGGCGGGGTGCAGTTGCAGGCGGGGCTGTGGTCGTCCAGGGCTGCGGAGGGGCCGGGCCGGTCAGCGGTCAGCGGGGCCAGGGGACACCCCCCACACACACACCCCTGCAGGAGCGGGGCTGCAGGGGTCTGTCTCCTCCCCGCTCAGTGTCTCACTGTCTCTATGCCAGGAATAAACAAGCAATAAAGAGGCCATTAAAATGCCCCACCTGCAGGGGGGAAGCTTCAGGAGTGGTGGAGCAGGGCTGCGGGTGTCTCCCTCTGTCTGTCTCCGTCTCTATTTCTCCCTCCCCTCTCGATGTCTCTCTGTCTCTATTAAATAAAAAAAAAAGGAGGAGAAGGGGAAAATGCCTCCCCCCCCCCCCGGGAGTGGTGGATATGTTCTGCAGGCACTGAGTCCCACAGATAAGCCTGGAAGGAAGGAAGGAAGGAAGGAAGGAAGGAAGGAAGGAAGGAAGGAAGGAAGGAAGGAAGGACCTCTCTGTCATCCCCTCCTCTCTAGATCTCTCTTCATCCTATCCAACAACGAGGACAGCAATAACAACAATAATAATAACTACAACAATGATAAACAACAAGGGCAACAAAAGAGGGAAAAATTAGCCTCCAGGAGCAGTGGATTTGTAGTGCAGGCACCGAACTCCAGCAATAACCCTGGAGGCGAAAGAAAGAAAGAAAGGGAGAGAGAGAGAAAGAAAGAAAGAAATAGAAAGAAAGGAAAGGGAAGGAAAGATTGAGACAGGGGAGGCAGGCGCTAGCACACCAGGTTAAGCGCAGGTGGCGCAAAGCGTAAGGACCGGTATAAGGACCCAGGTCCAAGCCCCCGGCTCCCCACCTGCAGGGGGGTCACTTCACAGGCGGTGAAGCAGGTCTGCAGGTGTCTGTCTTTCTCTCCCCCTCTCTGTCTTCCCTTCTCTCTCCATTTCTCTCTGTTATATCCAACAAAGATGACATCAACAATAATAACTTCTTCTTCTAGCGTTTGCCAACAATAATAACTATAACAATAAAATAAATAAGTAAATAAAAGAGAACATTAAGACAGAACATTGTTGGCACAGAAGCAGAGCACAGCAAAGGGGCCTGAGATGAAGCTCTAATCCTGGCTCTTAGCACTTAATCTGAAGACACAGCTCACAGCCAAGACCATCCCCTGGGCGCTAATTACATGCTTTCCACCCCCTGGACAGTCCAGAACCCTCAGAACGCTATTGTGGACATGGACGTATTTGGAAGCCGGCTGCTGAGGCACCTGGTAGTGCACACATTACCGTGCACAAGAAGCCGGGTTCGAGCCCCGGCTCCCCACCTGCAGGGGGAGGCTTCACAAGCAGTGGAACAGGGCTGCAGGTGTTTTTCTCACTCCTTTTCTACCTTCCTCACCCTCTCAAGGCCTCTCTGTCCTGCCAAATAAAAAGAATAATAGAAAAAGGGAAAAATAGCCACCAGGAGTGGTGGATTCATTGTGCAGGCACCAAGCCCCAGGGGGTAATTCGATTTATTTGTTTGTTTATCCTATTTATCCAATTTATTTGTTTATCCTATTTTATGTCCACCAGAGTCATTACTGCAGCTCGATACTGGCACTGTGGTGTGTGTGTGTGTGTGTGTGTGTGTGTGTGTGTGTGTGTGTGTGTGTGTGAAATTGAGAGGCGAGAGGGAGAGAGGGAAAGAGAGAGACACCTGCAGCCCTGCTTCACCACTCATAAAGCTCCCTCCTTTGAAGCTGGGTCCTTGCATAGAGTGATGTCTGTGCTCAGCTGGATGACAATTTAAAAGAGAAAAGGAGAGGGAGTGAGACAGAGACTGAGAGAGATAATAAACTTATTCTTGGGATAGTGAGAGAGATGGTAAACTTATTCTTGGGATACTGAGAGAGATAATAAACTTATTCTTGGGATACTGAGAGAGATAGTAAACTTATTCTTGGGATACTGAGAGAGATGGTAAACTTATTCTTGGGATACTGAGAGAGATAATAAACTTATTCTTGGGATACTGAGAGAGATAGTAAACTTATTCTTGGGATACTGAGAGAGATAGTAAACTTATTCTTGGGATACTGAGAGAGATAATAAACTTATTCTTGGGATACTGAGAGAGATAGTAAACTTATTCTTGGGATACTGAGAGAGATGGTAAACTTATTCTTGGGATACTGAGAGAGATAATAAACTTATTCTTGGGATACTGAGAGAGATGGTTCTAAGAGGTTCTAGACATTCTAGGAGACTCTAAAGGTTATATGAGATTCTATAGGTTTCTAATGGATTCTAGAAGGTTCTAGGGGGTTCTAGAAGGTGGCTGGCACTCACCCATGGTGATATTCCCAAATCCCAAGGTGATGAGTCTCTCCTTATGCTCATTGAGCTGGTGCTTGGACTCATTCAGGACTCCCGCAGCCCACAGCAGCAGGTTGGTGAAGACAGAGTGGATCACCCCAAACCTGGGAGGGTGCGGGGACCCCAAGTTCAGGAGACCTCAAAGTGCTGAGCCCCAGGAAGGGTTCAGGGAGAGCGCACACACACACACACACACACACACACACTCACACATATGTGAACACTCACGTGCACACACACACACAGCCAGGACCCCGCTTTCACGGGTGGAGCACCTGACCAGCAGAGAGAAAAGGAAGAGGCCCTGGGAACTTGAGGGGTCACAGCTTTGGCCCACAGCCCTCCTCTGGGAACCCCACCATCCTCTCTGTCCACAGCACACAAAAGAAACTGGGTCCCTCCACCCAAGGGTGAAAGGGTCAGGAACAAACAGCCCCTGCAAGCCTCAGCCCTTTCTTCCTTCTGGACAAGAACAGTGGGGGAAGATGGAAGCCTGTCTGGAGTTCTAGAAGGCTGGAAAGCAAACCCAAGGCCCACTGCCCAGCCTGTACAATCACTGGACACAGTGGGCTGTGAGGGATTAACCTGTGGAAACAAAGACGCCTTATCTGAAGAGATCTATGCACACCAATGCTCGTAGCAGCACAGTTTGTAAAAGCCTCAACTTGGACGCAACCCAGCTGCTCAGTGATAGATGATGAGTAGCTAAGAAAGTTAGCTTACTAACTAAAGAGCCCTAGCGATAACCCTGGAGGGAAGAAAAAAAAAAAAAAGGAAGGAAGGGAGGGAGGGAGGAAGGAAGGAAGGAAGGTAGAAAAAGGAAGAAAGGAAGGAAAAAAGACAAAGTAAGTTGTGGTCTATAGACACAAAGAAGTACTATGCAGCTGTAAAAAATGATGAAGGCATCTCCTTTGGCATAGCTTGTGCAGAACTTGATGATGTCATGCTGAGTGAGATCAGCCAGAAAGAGAAAGATGAATTCCAGGTGATCTTGAACTTAAGAAGCAAGGACAGAAAGGGTGAAATGTGGGCTGGGTGTGGCATCTGGCACCAAAGCAAAGGACTCTGGGAGTGGAGGGTAAGGGGTGGGATGGAGGGGCATTGGGGTCCTCGCACATGTGGAAAGGATCAGAGTTAGGGGAGAGAGTGTCTGCAGACACCTGTCATGGGGAGATGAGAACCCAGACCTGTGTGTCAATAGCTATGCGGCAATTAACTCCCCAGACTAGGGAGCCACCTGCCAGCGCCTATGTCCAGAGGAGAAGCAGCTGAAGAAGCCAGAACTCCCACCTTCTGCTCCCCAAAAAGAATTGTGATCCATACGTCCAGCAGGGGAGAAGTGATAGGGGAAGATGACCAGAAGGCTCTGAACTCCAACTCCATCAGGAACCCGAGAGAGAGGAGGAAAAAGGGAGGGACCTCTGGATGTAATAATAGGTGTAAGTGTGGAAAGGAAGAGAAGAGGGAACCTTTAAAAAAAAAAAAAGGGGGGGCCAAGAGGTCAGATGATGGCGCACCTGGTTAAGCACTCACATGACAGTGCACAAGGACCCAGGTTCAAGCCCCTGGTCCCCACCTGCCGGAGAAAAGCTTCAGGAGAGGTGAAGCAGGGCTGCAGGTGTCTGTCTGTTACCTGTCTATCTTTCTCTCTGTCTATTATCTATCTATCTGCTGTCTGCCTGTCTCTCCCTATTCCCCCTCAATTTCTCTCTATACAATAATATACAAATTTGTTAAAGATTTTTTTTAATTTTAAAGGCCAAATATATGCAAATATAGACTAATAGCTGTAAAAATAACAGTTACCCCATATCTGCAACCTTGAGGAAACTGCTGATGGAAGGACCGGGAATCCAGAACTCTGGTGGCGGGAACCATGTGGACTAGTACCCTGTTACCTTATAATTTTGAAAATCAATATTAAATCACTAATAAAAATCTGAAACCAAAAAAAAAAAAAAACAATCTCCCCTAGAAAGTGGAAATAATAAATAAATAAATAAATGAATAACATAGATCAATCTGAAATCAAATAGCAAAGAGAGGAAATTAATAGCCTATTAATAGCCTATTAATAGTCTATTAATAGCCTATTAATAGCCTATTAATAGTCTATTAATAGCCGAGAGGAAATTCACAGCCACACCTCCAGTTTCCAGGGCCACCCTGAAAAAGGCCCAGAGTGGAGGCCCCCCAGCTGGCCTCTGTCTCAGAGCCCCCAAGGAGCCCAAGACTCCACATTGTCACAGCCAGTCCCTCGAAGGTCACCTTTCCAAGGTCTTGAAGGACTGGATGACGTCTTTGGCATGTCCCCAGAGGAAGTAGACCTGGAGGAGGGCGAAGGGGGCGTGTCAGCAGGGCCAGCCCCAAGCCAGCTCTCCTGCCAGCCGCCCAGCTCAGGGAGACACTGGGGGAAGCTCTGAGCTCTGCTCCCCACCCCAAGGGGACCATGTCAGGACCCCCTCCTTTACCTCAGGTGTCAAACTGGCTGTGGCCTGGAGCTTTGGCTGCAATGACACAAATCCACGTTTGAGATCTCAGCAGGCCACACAGAACTATTGGGCTGTGGGTTGCATAGGCCTTACAGCAAATCCAAGCCTGACACACTGAGATACCTCCTGACCCCTTCTTCTAGTGAATAAAACACTGAGATCCCAAGCAGGAGGTGCTGAGCTTGATCCCTGGCACTGAATACAGAGAAATGTGGGGCACTGATTAATCGTTCACATTACAGTGTGTGAGGACCCAGGTTCGAACCCCTGGCCCCCACCTGCGGGGGAGAAAGCATCACAAGCTGCAGGTGTCTCTCTGTCTCTCTCCCTCTCTATCTCCCTCTCCTCTCTCAATCCAATAATAAATAAATAAAATATATTTTAAGAGAGAGAGAGGTGATTTACTACTCTCTCTCATGAATAAAAAAGTCCTATTTTTTAAAAAAAAAAAAGCATAGAGGGAGCCAGGTTGTGGCACACCTGGTTAAGCACACACATTACAGTGCCCAAGGACCCAGGTTCAAGCCCCTGGTACCCACCTACAGGGGGGAAGATTCACAAGTGGTGAAGCAGGACTGTAGGTTCTCTCTGTCTCTTTCCATCTCTATCTCCCACTCCCCTTTCAATTTCTCTCTGTTTCTATTCAATAATAAATAAATAAAATATTTTTTAAAACAACATGGGGGAGTCAGGCGGTAGCGCAGTGGGTTAAGTGCACGTGGCACGAAATGCAAGGACCAGCATAAAGATCCGGTTCGAGCCCCCGGCTCCCCACCTGCAGGGGAGTCACTTCACAGGTGGTGAAGCAGGTCTGCAGGTGTCTGTCTTTCTCTCCTCCTCTCTGTCTTCCCCTCCTCTCTCCATTTTTCTCTGTCCTGTCCAACAACGACGACATTAATAACTACAATAACTACAACAATAAAACAACAAGGGCAGGGAGTCAGGTGGTAGTGCAGCGGGTTAAGCACACGTTACGCAAAGCGCAAGGACGGGTCTAAGGATCTCGGTTCGAGCCCCCAGCTCCCCACCTGCAGGGGTTTCCCTTCACAGGTGGTGAAGCAGGTCTGCAGGTGTCAAAAAGGGGGGGGGGCAACAAAAAGGAATAAATAAATCAATAAAAACACCTAAAATTTTTTTTTTAATACCAGCATGGGAAAAGCTTACCTGCAACAGGGTGTGGGCTGTGTGTACGACCGGGAACACTCCCTCTGTGATGGGTAAACAGTCTGAGAATCCAACAAAGTAGCCAACTTTGAGGCAGCCCAGGATGATGGTGATGACGGCGAACAAGACGATGCTGCCTGGATCCGGGGGAGGTTGGGAACACAAAACACAGTGTCATGTCACACCAGCTCCCACAAGCCCCTCACAATGATGGTCACCCGATTGCTGACAGGGTGACAGTATGGGCCAGTGGGGGCAAGAGGGCAGTTGCTTTGTTTCACAAGTGGCACTGGGAAAACTGGACACCCACGTTCCACCCCCAGCACCCCTTCTGGCCAGAGCTGAAGTGGAAGCAGTGGTGGCAGCTTGTGAGAGATGAAGCCCTGAGAAAAACACAGTAGCCTTGGGTGCTCGGTCAACACCAAAGCGGCAAGACAGCCACCATTCACATGTCCTCTCCCAGGAGCAGAGAAATTGGATCCTGGGGCACCGTGTGACATGCTGTAAGACGGGGAGTCAGGGCGGTGAGCTCTAACCTTACAGCCCTGGCCTCTGGTGAAAAAGAACGAAGCCTCCTGGCTCCCGTCCACTGCACAAACCCTGATGGAAACAACCTTTAAGTCACTTTTTTTTTTAATTTGCTAGAAAAAGTCCAGGGAAATCAGAAACATTGTAAGCACTGAGATTCAATCTTGGGGCTTTGGTTACAAAGAGACAGACTCCAACATTTGCATCTCAAGCAGTTTGCGGGGGGGGGGGGGGGACTGATGCCTGTCCTCTGAGACCCCACTCTGAGAAGCACGGCTGGAAGACATGTCAACCACTCTCCACAAACACCTTGTACACCTTCTCACACTCTTGAAGTTCCTTCTTGCTCAGCCCTCTACATTAAAGCATTTATTTCCACAAGAAGGCTTTTGGAGATTTCTCTGACACGTGAGTCACTTTGCCAGGGACTCAAAGGCCAACAAACAAGATGGACGGAGTAATAAAAATAGATGAGTATCAGGAGTCGGGCAGTAGCACAGTAGGTTAAGCGCATGTGGCACAAAGTGCAAGGACCGGCGTAAGGATCCTGGTTCGAGCCCCCGGCTCCCCACCTGCAGGGGAGTCGCTTCACAAGCGGTGAAGCAGATCTGCAGGTGTCTGTCTTTCTCTCCCCCTCTCTGCCTTCCCCTCCTCTCTCCATTTCTCTCTGTCCTATCCAACAACAACGACATCAGTAACAACAGCAATAATAACTACAACAATAAAACAACAAGGGCAACAAAAGGGAATAAATAAATAAATAAATAAATACCAAAAAAATTTTAAAATAGATGAGTATCATGTTGCATAAGCACAACCTTTGGTTTTGCACAAAGTGTGGCAGCTGTGCCAGACTTCTATCTGCAACTCTGGAACCACGACCATTGGAAGAGAAGCTATAGGCATAAAAGGCATTGCCAGCTAGCCCACGCCCCAGGAGCACTGTTCTCAACTCGAGTGGGACCTATTGTCAAGGCAAAGATAAGGAGATGCTTGGAGATATGCAGAAATGTCCTTGCTGGATGCCAACTGTGATTCAGGCACTGGTAAGAGCAGCAAAACCCAGTGATATGACATCTCTGCCACTGGGATATTTAACAGTCAAGTGGGGAGTGATAAATGAATAATCAAATAAATGTCGGGGCATGCTAAGTGATTAAAGAGCCTCAACTCCAGGAGGAAACTAAAGATGATGGTGGCGGCAGTCAAAAATAATCCTCTGAGAACATGACAACACGTGACAGAGGATGAGGGGCAAACAGCATCTGCAGACTCATCTGACAAAAGGCTTTAACCAAACTGCCAGCTTAAGAGAGACCTCATACAGGTCCAAGAAGGATTCAGAGGACCTAGTGGGGGTTGTGTTGTTATATGGGAAACCGGGAAATGTTATGCATGGACAAACTATTGTATTTATTGTTGAATGTAAAACATTAATTCCCCAGTAAAGAAATGTTTTAAAAAAGAAAAGAAAACGGAGGGTAGGTAGAGGCACACGTGGCTGAGCACACACATTACATTGTGCAAGCACCTGGGCTTAAGCCCCCAGTCCCCACCTGCAGGGGGAAGCTTCACAAGTGGTGAAGTAGTGCTGAAGTAGTATCTCTCTCCATTTTAACCTTCCCCTCTCCTCTCAATTTATATCTCTATTCAAAATAAATAAATAAATGGGATGAGTGATAGCAAAAAAAAAAAAAAAAAAAAGGGAGAGAGAGAGAGAGAGAGACCTCATAATTAGGGGAGAAGGAGAGTCGAGGGAGCAAGCATGAGCAAGGGGATTCACAAAAGCCTGGGCGAGGGAGTGACTGTGCAATGGGAGGGATTACTGTAAAAAATGGCGACTAATCCCTAGCACTGCAAAAACGGTATCATCTGTTTTCCATCTACACCATGCCTCGGCCTCGTGTGAGCTTAATGTGCAGCTTGGCGATACGAGAATCCGGCATGAAGCCCAGCCAGTCTATCTTGGCGTTACTCTCGATCGCACTCTGTCAATTCACGAACATCTCATAAAAACTGCAGCAAAGGTGGGCGCGAGGAATCACATCATTGCAAGACTGGCCAGCTCCTCATGGGGCGCGAGCATTATATTCCTCCATGAGGATAATTTCCTCCATGAGGATAATATATTCCTCCATGAGGATAATTTCTGGAACCATCCGTTCCACCCCGGTTCCATGGCTGCCAGTTCTTAGCAACATCGCCCCGCCAGATATTCGTCGGGATGCGGCATCATCTAAGTTCATTTCCCATGTCTACGCTCGACCGGACCTGCCAATATACGCGGATATCTTCGCCCACCCTGTCCAACGCTTGACGTCTCGTCATCCAATCTGGTCCCCTACGCCTACACTGAACGTCTTTCTCTGTTCCAGACTCTTGGAAACAGAGTTGGCAGTCAGCTGAGGTCAAGAACAAACACCTCATCACAGACCCCTGCAAGCGTCAACCCGGCTTTGTCCTAGCACGTTATGATTGGGCCCTCCTCAATCGCTATCGAACAGGCCATGGCCGGTGCGCTGCTGTTTCATCGCTGGGGAGCCAGAGACGACCCAAACTGCCCCTGAGGCTACAGACAGACTATGACCCACATAGTCAACGACTGCCACCTCTCCAGATTCAAAGGAGGTCTCGAAACTTTACATCAGGCTCAACCTGACGCTGTTGACTGGCTATGGAAGAAGGGCAAATGCTAGAAGAAGGAGGAGGGAAGGAAGAGAGAAATAGTCGGGGAAAGGAAGGAAGCATGAGATGGATAGAAGAGTGGGTGGCTGGGTGAATAGTTGGATGGATGGATAATGGATGTCAGATGTTTAGGTGGATGGGTGGATGGATGTATGGGCAGATGGCTGTTGGGTAGGTGGATAGGTGCATGAGTGGAAGCATATGTGTGGATGGCTGATCGAATAGATAGATGATTAAAAAAGAAAAAGATAATAAAAGTCAAATCCAAATGGATGGAGGTAAACTGTCAAAAATATGGGATTATATACTTTAAAGATGTGATGTCAAATACCATTAGGAGGAAGAGAGGGAGAAGGAGAGAGAAAAAGAAAGAGTAGAGAGAGAGAGAGAGAGAGAGAGGGCTGCAGCCCTGCTCCACCATTCGTGAAGCTTCCCCCCTGCAGGTGGGGACCAGAGGCTTGAGCCCAGGTTCATATGTTCCATAATGTATGCACTCAACCTGGCCCCCAGCCATTTTTTAATAGGAAGAGGTTGAAATTCAGAGAGAGAGAGAGAGAGAAAGAGGCCACCAGTTGGTGCTTATTAGAATGTCTGATTAGAACAGTCCCTCAGGTGGAGCTACAGTCAGAATCCTAGAACTGTCATCCTCTTCCCCTGGGGGCTTCATCCTCATTCTTTCATTCAATCATCCATCTGTCTATCCACCCACCCCCCCACCCATCTATCCATCCATTCATCTACCCATCCATCCACTCACTCATTCATCCATCCGCCTATCCATCTTCTCTTTTACCCATCCATCCATGGATGGATACATCTTGGCAGAAAAATTACTCATCAGTGATGGGGGCCAGGCTGTGGTGCACCTGGTTAAGTGCATGTATTACCATGAACAATGGCCCAGGTTCCAGCCCCCAGTCCCCATGTGCAGAGGGAAACTTCATGAGAAGCGAAGCAGCGCTGCAGGTGTCTGTCTCTCTCTCTTCCTCTCTATCTTCCTCTCAATTTCTCTCTGCTCTATCAAATAAAATAAATAAGTTTAAAACAAATGATTGGTCAGCCCAAGTGCAGCCACGCTGTTCTTCCTCTCTTAACCCCTTTAGTTAGGGGCTGACAATCCATTGTCCCGACTGAATGTTGGAAAGCGTTTAATAGATCTCACTCTGTCTTTGCTTCCTCGTAGCCAGTAGGAGAGACTGTGTTCCCTGCTCGGAGAATGTCTCCAAGAATGAAGCCAGAACAGGCCCAGCAGTTTGCTCAGCCGCAAAGCGCACACACACAGTACTGCACGAGTCTGAAGGTGAGTCGCTGGTGCCCCAGGAGAGCACTGTGCATGGGGATAAGAAGAAAATCAATAAGAAGAAAGACCTCTCTTTCCCAATCTCCTTGCTCAAAGTCCCCAGGGCTGGTGGCTCTTCCTCAGCCTTCTAAGCCAGGACAGAGCAGAGTTAGATCTGTCTTTCTAGCTGGGATTCGGAAGACAACCTCGGTCCTGCTGGGACTGAGCCCCTTCCCTTCCCTGACATGGGGGTGGGGGAGGCCTTGATAAACCAAAGCCCATTTGCAGGGCTGGGTGATACTCTACAAGCTGGGTGAAGTTGCGGACAGCTGGGTGCTGGGGACAAGGCTCCCTCCACCAGACACAGCGGCTCTGTTATTGTGGGCCAACTTCCAGAGCGTCTAGACAGACACCAGTTTATGAGCACCTGCTGTGTGGTGTGGGCACTCTCCCCCTCCCTCGATCTCTCTCTCTCTCTCTCTCTCTCTCTCTCTCTCTCCCCACTGTCATGTTGATTTTGTCACTGTTGATCACCTGCTGTGTGTGCACACTCCTCTCTCTCTCTCTTTCTCTCTCTGTCTCTCTCCCTCCCTCTCCCTCTCCCCACTGCCATGTTGATTTTGTCACAGTTGATCACCTGCTGTGTGTTCACACTCCTCTCTCTCTCTCTCTCTCTCTCTTTCTATTTCTCTCTCCCTCCCCCCACAGTCATGTTGATTTTGTCACTGTTGACCTCTGGCAGGCAGCACAAAGGTGACTTGTCCATAAGGAACCCCACCCCCATCCTCTCTGTGGTCCCTGTCTTGGGGAGTGGTGTCAGACTTCATCCACACATGCCACCCTAATGCTGGGTCTCTTCCTACAAGGAGGGAGGGAGGGGAAGAAAGGAGAAAAGGAATAGAGAAGGAGGGGGACCAGGAGAGAAAGAGAGAGAAACACAGAGAGAGCTAGCAGTAAACGGAGTGGAAAGAAAGAGGAAAGAGATCAGAGGGACGGAAGGGGAAGGAGAAAGGAAGGGGTAGATGAGAGAAGAAGAGAAAGGCCAAAGAAAGGAGGGTTTCTGTACCTGGGAGCATCCATCCACAGAGTAACCCTCAAAGTCCCCTCCACTGCTTTCTGCTTTGTCTGGTCAAGTTCTGGACTGACTGCCACCTGCAGTCACACAACCACAGAACCTCCTAAGACATCTACTTCAGAGCAGGAATTCCGGGGCTCCCTGGAATTGGTTCCAGCTCTCCCAGAGGTGAGGGGGGACCAGACACAGCCCCTGAGCCCAAAGCACCCACGTCATGCAGGTGACCCAGCTAGGACCCAACCAGGCAGAAATGGGCAACACCATGAAAGCGCCCAACACAGGGACAGTGGGAGGAAGGTGGCAGGGTGAAGGTGGCACACAGAAGTGCAGACAAAACCTTTGCAGAGAAGGGGAGGGAGGTAAATGAGGCCCCCAAGGGTCTACCAGAACTACAGTAGGAGCAGGGGTGGATGGATGGGGCAGCTAAAATGGAGTCACTCCCAGGATGAAGCCAAGGAAGCAGAAGCCACCGGTGGGGAGACGGATCCAACTCTGTGAAGATTCCAGCGCTCATGGGTGGACTGTCCCCGGCTCCTCCCATGCTGGGGGGCTTCCTGGGTGGGTGCTCCTCCTGGGGTAATGTCCCAAGAGGGATGCAACTTCTCCCCAGTCCCTTGGGAAGTGTGGAAGCCCAGGGTCCAGGCTGGAGGACAGAGGTGGGACCCACACCACTGGGAGGGGGAGTGTGGGAAAAGCTTTCCTGGGGAGGGAGCTGGGCCGAGTCCTTTCCTGGGAAGCAGTGTGGATGGGAACAGAATGTGCAAAGGTGTTGAGGCGTCGGCCTGTGCCCATGAGCTCAGAAAGCCATTGAGAAAGGCGGCCTGAGTCAGGACTAAAGAGGCATTCCAACTAAGGCAGCCTTGTGGCCTGCAGGATAGCGCCAGGGATAAAGCACAGGGCTTGCAAGCGTGGAGTCCTGAAGTCCAGGCCTTGTGCTGCGTGGCCTCAGCAATCAGTCTTTTAAAGAGGAGCGGGGCGGTGTCACACTCAATTGAGCACACACATTACCACGCATAAAGACCCAGGTTCAAGCCCTTGGTCCCCACCTTGGTGGGGGAGGGAGGGAGGGTAGCTTCCGGAGTGATGGAGCAATGCTGGAGAGATGTCTCTTTTGCCCTCTCTGTCTCCATCTTCCTTCTCCGTATCTTTCTGTCTGTCCAATAAATGAACAGACAAATAACATATTTAAAAGTGAGCATGTGATGGCTCAACAGATAGAGTGCATGTCACCACGCACAGGGACCTGGGTTCAATCCCCCAGTCTCCACCTACGGGGGGGGAAGCTTAGTGAGTGAGGGAGCAGTGCTACAGATATCTCTTTTTGTCTCTGACTCTCTCTCTTTTTCAACCTCTATCAAAAAAAATGGATGGGAGCTGGATGGTGGCACACCTGGTGGCTCACACACATTATAGTGTGCAAGGACCTGAGTTCAAGCCCCCTGGTCCCCCACTTGCAGGGGGAAAGCTTCACAGGCAGTGAAGCATTGCTGCAGGTGTCTCTCTGTCTCTCTCCCTTCCCTCTCAATTTCTCTGTCTTTACCCAAAATAAATAAAAATAAAATAAATTGTTATTTCAGTTACTCAGGGGCCAGGCAACGGCACAAGCAATAAAGCCCACATGTTACCATGAAGATTCAGGTTCAAGCCTCCCCCCCCCAGTCCCCACCTGCAGGGGAGAAGCACCATGACTGGAGGAGCAGAGCCAAGGGTCTCTCTCTCTCTCTCTCCCCCTCCCTCTCTCTCCCTCTCCCCCTCTCTCTCCCTCTCCCCCTCTCTCTCCCTCTCACCCTATTTCTGTCTCCATCACCATATAATTAATAAAACATCTAAAAAAGGGAGTCTGGCGGTAGAGCAGCGGGTTAAGCGCACTGGCGCAAAGTGCAAGGACCAGCGTAAGGATCCTGGTTCGAGCCCCCGGCTCCCCACCTGCAGGGGAGTCGCTTCACAGACGGTGAAGCAGGTCTGCAGGTGTCTGTCTTCCTCTCCCCGTCTCTGTCTTCCCCTCCTCTCTCCATTTCTTTCTGTTCTATCCAACAACGACATCAATAACAACAATAATAACTACAACAATAAAACAACAAGGGCAACAAAAGGGAATAAATCAATATAAAAAAACATCTAAATAAAACAAGCTATGCACGCATGCTGGGTGGCAATCCTGCAGACGTGACCCTGTGGTTGGTGTGATTTTTTTTTTTCTTGGGTGGAGAGGGCCAGTTCTTGGAAGTCTGCACCCCCAGGACGGGAGGGAAGGGGTGAGGAGGGGGGGGGATGTCAATGGAGCCCCGCCCCGGCCTGGAGCAGGTGCCTGGACTCACCGCGCAGCCAGCGCGCGCCCGCGTGCGCGTCCTCGTGTCGGATGAGCCGGCGGCGCGCGGCGCTGCGGGCCACGTGCCACAGCATCCAGAGCAGCTGCGCGAGCATGAGCGCCGTGAGCGCGCACAGGAGCGCGCCCGCGCCCGCGCCCGCCGCGTGCACGGCCCAGGCCAGCAGCAGCAGCAGCCCCGCGGCGAACACGTTGAGCCCGTACTGGCTGCTCAGCGCCTCGCCCAGGGCCAGCTTCCAGGGGGGCCCCGAGGACCCCCGAGCGGGGGGCGCCCCCAGCTGCGCGGGCGGCATCCTGGGGACGGGGGGGAAGGAGGATGGACGGCGTTTCCCGGGGTGGGGGCGCTTCCACACAGCGCCGGCTCCCCGCGCCCGTCACTCGGCCAAGCCCTTTCTAGACAGACCTCCGGTTCTGCACCCCCAAACCCTCTCTAGACAGACCCCACTTCGGCCCCCCAACCCTCTCTAGAAGGTCCCGCCTAGGCCCCCAAACCACTCCAAACAGCACCCCCCCACTTGGGCTCACTACCCCAGATGTCACTACTCCAAACAATCTCCACATAGACTCAACAGCGCCAAAAATCAAAAAAAAAAGAAAAAAAAAAAAAAAAAAACCTTTGCAGGCAGATTGCTCGCTCGCTAAACTTGAAACTCTCTGAAACAGACCTCGCTTCTGCCCCCTGTCCAAACAGTCCCCCCACTTTTGCCTGTACCCCCTCCAATCCCTACCCAAATCCTCTGCAGACAGACCCCATTCTGCCCCCAAACTCTCTCTAAGCAGACCCGATTCTGCCCCCCAAACCCTCTCTGAGCAGAACCCACTCGGCCCCCCAAAACCTCTCTGAGCAGACCCCACTCTGCCCCCCAAACCCTCTCTGAGCAGACCCCACTCTGCCCACAAACCCTGAGCAGACCCCTCTCTGCCCCCAAACCCTGAACAGACCCACTCTGTCCCGAAACCCTGAGCAGACCCCACTCTGCCCCAAAACCCTCTCTGAGCAGACCCCACTGTGCCGCACAAACCCTGAGCAGACCCCACTCTGACCCCAAACCCTGAGTAGACCCTACTCTGCCCCCAAACCCTCTCTGAGCAGACCGCACTCTGCCCCCCAAACCCTCTCTGAGCAGACCCCACTCTGCCCCCCAACCCTGAGCAGACCCTACTCTGCCCCCAAACCCTCTCTGAGCAGACCGCACTCTGCCCCCCAAACCCTCTCTGAGCAGACCCCACTCTGCCCCCCAACCCTGAGCAGACCCTACTCTGCCCCCAAACCCTCTCTGAGCAGACCGCACTCTGCCCCCCAAACCCTCTCTGAGCAGACCCCACTCTGCCCCCAAACCCTCTCTGAGCAGACCCCACTCTGCCCCCAAACCCTCTCTGAGCAGAACCCACTCTGCCCCCCAAACCCTTTCTGAACAGACCCCACACTACCCCAAACCCTGAGCAGACCCCACTCTGCCCCCAAACCCTCTCTGAGCAGACCCCACTCTACCCCACAAACCCTGAGCAGACCCCACTTCTGCCCCAAACCCTGAGCAGACCCTACTCTGCCCCCCAAACCCTGAGTAGACCCCACTCTGCCTCCAACCGTCTCTGAGCAGACCTCACTCTGCCCCCCAAACCCTCTCTGAGCAGACCCCACACTACCCCAAACCCTGAGCAGACCACACTCTGCCCCCCAAACCCTCTCTGAGCAGACCCCACACTACCCCAAACCCTGAGCAGACCACACTCTGCCCCCCAAACCCTCTCTGAGCAGACGCCACTCTGCCCCCAAACCCTGAGCAGATCCCACTCTGCCACCAAACCCTGAGCAGACCCCACTCTACCCCCCAAACCCTGAGCAGACCCCACTCTACCCCCCAAACCCTGAGCAGACCCCACTTCTGCCCCCAAACCCTGAGCAGACCCCACTCTGCCCCCCAAACCCTGAGCAGACCCCACTCTGCCCCCAAACCCTCTCTGAGCAGACCCCACTCTACCCCACAAACCCTGAGCAGACCCCACTTCTGCCCCAAACCCTGAGCAGACCCTACTCTGCCCCCCAAACCCTGAGTAGACCCCACTCTGGCCACAACCGTCTCTGAGCAGACCCCACTCTGCCCCCAAACCCTCTCTGAGTAGACCCCACTCTGCCCCCCAAACCCTCTCTGAACAGACCCCACACTACCCCAAACCCTGAGCAGACACCACTCTGCCCCCCAAACCCTCTCTGAGCAGACCCCACTCTACCCCCAAAACCCTGAGCAGACCCCACTCTGCCACCCAAACCCTGAGCAGACCCCACTCTGCCCCCCAAACCCTCTCTGAACAGACCCCACTCTGCCCCCAAACCCTCTCTGAGCAGACCTCACTCAGCCCCAAAAACCCTGAGCAGACCCCACTCTGCCCCCAAACCCTCTCTGAGCAGACCCCACTCTGCCCCCAAAACCCTGAGCAGACCCCACTCTGCCCCCTAACCCTCTCTGAGCAGACCCCACTCTGCCCCCAAACCCTGAGCAGACCCCACTTCTGCCCCCAAACCCTGAGCAGACCCCACTCTGCCCCCCAAACCCTCTCTGAACAGACCCCACTCTGCCCCCAAACCCTCTCTGAGCAGACCCCACTCAGCCCCAAAAACCCTGAGCAGACCCCACTCTGCCCCCAAACCCTCTCTGAGCAGACCCCACTCTGCCCCCAAAACCCTGAGCAGACCCCACTCTGCCCCCAAACCCTCTCTGAGTAGACCCCACTCTGCCCCCAAACCCTCTCTGAGCAGACCCCACTCTGCCCCCAAACCCTGAGCAGACCCTACTCTGCCCCCAAACCCTGAGAAGACCCCACTTCTGCCCCCAAACCCTGAGAAGACCCCACTCTGCCCCCCAAACTCTGAGCAGACCCCACTTCTGCCCCCAAACCCTGAGCAGACCCCACTTCTGCCCCCCCAAACCCTGAGCAGATCCCACTTCTGCCTCCAAACCCTGAGCAGACCCCACTCTGCCCCCCAAACCCTGAGCAGACCCCAATCTGCCCCCCAAACTCTGAGCAGACCCCACTTCTGCCACCAAACCCTGAACATACCCCACTCTGCCCCCCAAACTCTGAGCAGACCCCACTTCTGCCACCAAACCCTGAACATACCCCATTCTGCCCCCCAAACTCTGAGCAGACCCCACTTCTGCCACCAAACCCTGAACATACCCCATTCTGCCCCCCAAACTCTGAGCAGACCCCACTTCTGCCCCCAAACCCTGAGCAGACCCCACTCTGCCCCCAAACCCTCTCTGAGCAGACCCCACTCTGCCCCCAAAACCCTGAGGAGACCCCACTCTGCCCCCAAACCCTCTCTGAGCAGACCCCACTCTGCCCCCAAAACCCTGAGCAGACCCCACTCTGCCCCCAAACCCTGAGCAGACCCTACTCTGCCCCCAAACCCTGAGAAGACCCCACTCTGCCCCCAAACCCTGAGAAGACCCCACTCTGCCCCCCAAACCCTGAGCAGACCCCACTTCTGCCCCCAAACCCTGAGCAGACCCCACTTCTGCCCCCCAAACCCTGAGCAGACCCCACTTCTGCCTCCAAACCCTGAGCAGACCCCACTCTGCCCCCCAAACCCTGAGCAGACCCCAATCTGCCCCCCAAACTCTGAGCAGACCCCATTTCTGCCCCCAAACCCTGAACATACCCCACTCTGCCCCCCAAACCCTGAGCAGACCCCACTTCTGCCCCCAAACCCTGAGCAGACCCCACTCTGCCCCCAAACCCTGAGCAGACCCCACTCTGCCCCCAAACCCTGAGCAGACCCCACTTCTGCCCCCAAACCCTGAGCAGACCCCACTCTGCCCCCCCAAACCCTCAGCAGACCCCATTCTGCCCCCCAAACCCTCAGCAGACCCCACTTCTGTCACTGACAGTGCCCCTATTCCCGTAGGCCCCTGTCCAGGCTGCCCCCTCACACCCATGGGCTCCTCTCTGGCCTCTGTCCCCCTTGAGGTACCTGAGTTCCCACCCTGCTCCCCCGCTGTCCGTCCCCTGCCTGCCAGGTGGAGGGAACCTTCTTGCCCCCCGCCCAGGACCGCCAGCCCGCTGCTCCCCGTGCCACACCTGCAGCCTCACTGGCACCGCGGCCAGGCAGAGAGGACCCTCCCCACTGGGGGTGGGGGGCCTGGAGCCACAGCCAAGCCCTGGAGCCGGGGCGGGGCCGGCCTGACTGCGGGCCCAGAGGCAGGGGAGGAGTGTCTTGTGTGTCCTTGTAGGTCTTTCTGGGTGTGTCTGTCAGGTGGGACATGACACAGGTGAGCGAGTGTCTCTCCATAACGCAAAGATGTGCCCGACAGTAGCTCTTTCTGGGCCCCCCTGGGGGGGTGCTGGTGTACCCCACCACCCACAGCCAAACCCTAGCACCTCCCGGCTCTCCCCAAGTTCACCGGCTCAGACGCCCTCAGAGAAGGTGCGGAAGGTTTCTGCAGAAGAGCACCGGGCGGTGCAGTGGACAGAATCTTGGGTCTTCAACATCGAGTTCCAAATTCAGTCCCTGCCACTGTGTGTGCCGGAGTGAGGCTCAGGGCCCTCTCCCCTTCCTTCTCCCTCAGGAATTAGTAAGTTTAAAACAGGACAGGCTGGATGGGGAGCCCCAGAGGGAAAGACACAGGACAGACCCCCTCCCTGCTGAAGCTCTGCTCTAGGCTCCAGACATTCTTGATTTTTGTGTTATTATTTTTTTCTTATCTTTATTAGATAGAGACAGCCAGAAATTGAGAGGAGGGGAGACAGAGAGGGAGACAGAGAGACACCTGCAGCCCTGCTTCACCACTCGCAAAGCTTTCCCCCTGCAGGTGGGGACCAGGGGCTCGAACCCGGGTCCTTGTGCCCTGTAATATGTGTGCTCACCCAGGTGCACCACCACCCAGCCCCATTTGTTTTGTTTTTTTACCAGACCACTGCTCAGCTCTGGCTTCTGTTGGTGCAGGGTATTGAACCTGGGACATTGGAGCCTCAGGTATCAGAGTCTTTTTGTATAACCATTAAGCTATCTACTCCTGCACAACATTCTTGCCATTTGAACAAGGATACCCACACTTTTTTTTTATTGCTGTTGTAGTTATTGTTGTTGTTATTGATGTTGTTGATAGATAGGACAGAGAGAAATGGAGAGAGGAGGGAAGACAGAGAGGGGGAGAGAAAGACAGACACCTGCAGACCTACTTTACCGCCTGTGGAGTGACTTCCCTGCAGGTGGGGAGCCGGGGGCTCGAACCAGGATCCTTGAGCCAGTCCTTGTGCTTTGCGCCACCTGCACTTAACCCACTGCGCTACCGCCCGACTCCCCACCCGCACTTTCAAACTGCAGGAGATGCAGAGAATTACAGGAATTGCACAGGAGCTGGGCAGTGGTGAAGCCAGTATATTACATTTATTTATTTATTTTTATTTACTAGAACACAGCTCAGCTCTGGCTGATGGTGGTGCTGGATACTGAACCTGGAAACTTGGAGCCTCTGGCAGGAAAGCAGTTTACACAACCACGTCATCTCCCCCCAAGCCCCTTGGGGTATCACACATATGAATGTGCTCCAGGAGTGGGGCTCAAGCCCATGGTTTCCACCTGCACGGGGTGGGGGGGAGCTTCATGATGGTGAAGCAGGTCTGCAGGTGTCTCTGTCTCTCTCTCTGTCTCCCCTCCCATCCCAATTTATCTCTGTCCTGTCAAATAAAATAGAAAAAAAAAAAAAAAGGAAAAAAAATGCAGTCAGAAGAGGCAGATTCTTGGCAGGGAGAGCAACCTATAACATATAAACAAGGTTGAATACACACTTTGACTCTGAGCTTAAAATTGTAACTTGAAGGGGGAAAGGGAGGACATAGCCGACCCCATGGCTGTGGGCAGACTTGGACACAGGGTCTTTGCCGGCAATGGAGTGGACTCACCAGGGTGGGCTTTTTTCCTGACCAGTAGACAGGAGAGTTGTATTCAGGGAGGGCAAGACAGCTCCCCTGCAGAGCGGCCCTGCTTCACCATGTTCATGGCCCAGACTCCTGCCCCGTGTGCCTGAAAAATGTCAGCTGAGGTGAAAACCCCACGACTACAAAGAAAGGGGAGACGATTTGGAGACACATCTGGAGAGGTGGCAGGAGCCCTCGCAGGGAGGCCACCTAGGGCGTGAGAGACAGGGGAGGCCTGGGCACTCTCCCCTGGCTCTGGCTGCCTCCAGCACTGCCACACTGACCCCCTGACCTTGGACTTGAGAGTCCCGAGGGTGAGAGTGAACCCTCCCCATTTTCAGCCCAAGGAAGGCACCTGGCGGTTCTCACGCTGGCCCCCGGGGGCTCCCCTCCTGCCCCTCCAGCTGGTCAGGAGAGTTGCCTCTCCTGTTCTAAGCTCTTGCGGCAAAGTGTCGTCTCATGTGTGCTTCAGACGCCTGTACTGAGTAGGCCCCAGGTGCGGGCCAGGCTGGGGACAAGAGCGGTGAAGCCCACGGGACACATCAAGGGCTGGGTGACCCGAGAGGCCTGGCAGGGGGCAGAGGCCTGCTTGCAGCTCACTCCACAGCTGGGGGTGCCCAGGCCTGGAGACGGCCTCGTGCTCGCCAGGTCTGAAGCTGCATGCCACCTCTCACGTCAGAGCAGAGGCAGCCCGAGTGCATCTGTCTTCAGTCCTTTCCACAGATGGCCCCGTCAGCGGCTCTGGCGGCAGCTACAGCCAGGAGGCCGGGAATGGCCTCGCTCCGTCGTCGCTGCTGCTGTGATCTGGGCTGGTCCACGATCCAGTCTGAGCATCACAGAAAGCTCACTCTTGAGAATAGGCATCGGGCCCTCAGCAGATGTGTTTTGTATTATTTTCTAATTTTATTTATTTTTCCTTTTGTTGCCCTTGTTGTCTTTTTTTTATTGCTGTTGTAGTTATTATTGTTGTTATTGATGTTGTCGTTAAGATAGGACAGAGAGAAATGGAGAGAGGAGGGGAAGACAGAGAGGGGGAGAGAAAGACAGACACCTGCAGACCTGCTTCACCGCCTGGGAAGCGACTCCCCTGCAGGTGGGGAGCAGATGTGTTTTCTGTGGACATATCTGTGTCTAAAAGGGCAAAGTCCCTCCGGAGAGCAGGCTGTGAAAGAGAGCCTCACCAACTAGTAAGGACAGCCGCCAACACCGACAGTGCAAAGGGTCCAAAGCTTGGAGTCACAGAAACCACAAGCAAGTTATAAAAATATTTTATTGAATTGGTAAAAAAAAACAAAACAAAAAACTCAGACATAGTTAGAAACCATTGAAAGCTCGAGTCAAACAAACGCTAAAAAGCTCAGTGATTTACACAATGGGATCTAAAGTGGTGAAAAAACTTAAATCACTTTCAGGCGGTCTTCTTGGCGAGCAGAATGAGGAGACAGTGAGCCTCCGCAGCATGAGCCTCCGCAGCTGTCAGCGGAGTGGGTTAAAGGCACGCGGCGTCAGCCCTCTCCACACACACCCAGATCCTCAACCAGGAACCGCTACCCCTCGGTTACATGAAACAACAAGGGCCCAGGAGACAGCACAGGCATTCAGCAAAAGACTCTCCTGCCTGAGGCTCTAAGGTCCCAGGTTCAACCCACACACCACCATCTGTCAGAGCTAGGCAGAGCTCTGGTAAAATAAAAGCGATTTAAAAAGTCATAAAATAAAATTAGCCACAATCTCTAAAACTCGGGACATATCCACTTCTACTGAAACTCTGTTCACAGTGGCCTGGGAGGTGGCCATGAGGTCTCGAGTTCGGTTTGAGTTTGGTTTGAGTGATGTCTGGTTCTTTCTCTCTCCTCCTAGTTTTCTCATTAATAAATAAAATCTTTTTTTGAAAAAATGATAAAAGAAACAAACAAACTTTGTTCGCATTTTCATACCGGTACCCTTTCCCCAGTGATGGGAACAGATTAACAAGAGTGAGTTAGATGTGCTTTCTGTTTTTGACTATTTCTATTTGGAAGCTGAAGAAGTCAACAATCACTTGAGTTTAAGAAGCGCAAAGGAGGGGAATTTATTCTGATTCCAGCCCCAGAGCCGTAAAGTTCACCTCTTTCCACGGAAGCCACTCGCTGCACAGGTGTGAAGACTCCAGTCCGCCCCGCAGCTCTGCCTGCGTGTGTTCGGCTGACGAGCCCTTCAGCCTGAAAGAGAAGCAGCAGCTCAGTCGCTGCCGGGCGTTACCTCAGCTGCCGAGCGGCAGAGCTCAGTTACCTGCACACGCTGCAACACGGCCTGGCTCCTGTGACCCTTTTTTTTTTTGGATCTTTTTTTTTCTTTTTTTTCTTTCTTTCCTTTTGTTGCCCTTGTTGTTTTACTGTTGTAGTTATTATCGGTGTTGTTGTTGTTGTTGGATAGGACAGAGAGAAATGGAGAGGAAGGGGAAGACAGAGAGGGGGAGAGAAAGACAGACACCTGCAGACCTGCTTCACCACCTGTGAAATGACCCCCCTGCAGGTGGGGAGCCGGGGGCTCGAACCGGGATTTGTATGCGGGTTCTTGCGCTTAGCACCACCTGTGCTTAACCCGCTGCGCTACGGACCGACTCCCACTCCTGTAACTTTTTTTTTTTACCACCAAAGTTATCACTGGGACTTGGTGCTGGCAGAACTCCACCATTCCCAGTGGCCAATATTCCTGTTTGTTTTTGATAGAGAGTAACACACACACACACAGAGAGAGACCTGCATTGCTCCACCACTGTGAAGTTCCCCTTTGCAGATGAGGACCGAGGGCTTGAACCTGGTGAGTGTCCTCTACCAGGTGGATCTCCTTTATCTATCAACACTCACATCAGGGCTCCAGGGCAGAGCCTATCTGGCAGAGCACATATCTTACCAGGCACGAGGACCCAGGTTCAAGCCCCTGCTCCCCATCTGCAGGGGGAAAGCTTCACGAGTGGTGAAGCAGGTGTCTCTCAGTCTCTCTCCTCTATCTCCCCACCCTTCTCAATTTCTGTCTCTGTCCAATAATAAGTCTAAAAGTATTTTACAAAATTAAAAAAAAAAAAAAAGCCCCAGTGTATGTAAAGACCTCGAGGACTAAGAGACATTAGCCAGAGGGAGGAGGGGTCGGGAGGGTGACACACACTAGCCAGCAGGGAGGGCCAGTGCTGCCCAGGGCCGGGTGGTCGCAGACACAGCACGGGGCTCCAGGCTCTCGTTTGGCGCACACACTTTTCCTTCCCCGGGCCCCTTGTGCCCAAAATGATGTCTGGGATCCATTTCCTCCAAGTTCTGAGCCAAGTGACTGATGTCGAGGGCTGGGCTACCTCTGTCATCCCACCCTGTCCTGAGGGGAAGGAGTCTTCTCCAGTTATCTGATTCTCCGCAAAAGGGCCCCACTGTCGGAGGCAACAGGGCCCCAGGCACACAGAGGCTTGTGGGGAGACTCGAGTTTGCCGGAAAGCACAGATGAAAGGGGGCCGTGTGCCATCCCGTCATCCATCCCGTCTGTTGTGAGGCAGCCAGGAGGGTAAGGAAAAAGGACACTCTGGGGGGGAGGATCAACTGAGTATTTTTACCCTTCTTTCTACACTGCTGTTCCTTCACCACCTGGTCAGGAGGTAGGTAAGCAGAAGCTGGTGGCCCAGGAGATGGCTCAGTAGGTAAAGCACTGGTCTCTCAAGCATAAGGCCGTGAGCTCAAATCCAGCATTGAATGTGTCAGTGATACTCTGATTCTCTCTCCCTCTCTCTCCTTCTCTTTCAAATATCAATATCTATAAATGGTCTAAACGTGAATTTACCTACACTGGAAGGTGTGAATGCTATCTTTGTGAGACTTTTGAAGGGCAGAGGACCTTCTAGAAGAAGCGATCACCACAAGCTAAATGACACTGGGCCGTGGGGAAATTCATATGGCATTTTTGCATCGAGTTACGTCACGACTTTTCCAGCAACTCAATGCAAGAGGGAAGGGGTCTCTGGGCTCAGCAGACGAACAGCACCTGTGAGAGCAGGACTGAAACAGTTCGCGAGGAGTCTGCTAAGGCCACACGAGCTAGCCCTTCTCAGGAGACAGCTGAAGGGTCACCGGCAGGAGCCACTCACTGTTCCAGGAAACGCACCTTGAGAAGTCAGCCAAGGAGTGAGATGAGCATGACGACGCCCATGAACTGGGTGAAGAGCAGCAGCGGCGTGAAGAATGACCACACGTGCCACAAGGCCACGTTGAAGCTGGAAGGGGAGAGACCAGAGGCGGCTGGCGGTGCCGGCGGTAACCTGCGGAGCCGCTCTGCAGCAAGCTCCCAAGAACCCCCCTCACTCAGCGTGGGACAGTCCTGTCAGCCAGCGGTTTCATAAGGACCCATCTATAAAGTCAATGCCTGGAGATGAAGAAGGAGGGGGAGGGGGAGGGGGAGGAGGAGAAGGGGGAGGAGGAGGGGGAGGGGGAGGAGGAGAAGGGGGAGGAGGGGGAGAAGGAGAAGAAGGGGAGGAGGAGGAGGGGGAGGCGGGGGAGAAGGGGGAGGAGGAGGAGGGGGAGGTGGGGGAGAAGGGGAGGAGGAGGGGGAGGAGGGGGAGGAGGAGGGGGAGGAGGAGGGGGAGGAGGAGGGGGAGGAGAAGGGGGGAGGAGGAGGGGAGGAGGAGGGGAGGAGGAGGGGAGGAGGAGAAGAAGAAGAGGAAGAAGAAGAAGAGGAGGAGGAAGAGGAAGAGGAAGGAGGAGGAGGAGGAGGAGGAGGAGAAGGAGAAGGAGAAGGAGAAGGAGATAAAAGGAGGGGATGCAGCTGGGGAGGCGGCTCAGTTGGTAAAACATCTCACTCGCACGCCTGAGGCCTCCACTGCCCCAGCTGCGTGTGCTTCATATGTGTGATGAGCCGTTTCTTAAAGTGCTTTCACACCTAGTGCCTGCTGACTCCCCGGAGACGGGCACCGACTGTGGCGTGGCTTAACAAGCCACGAGAGAAACACTGGCGCCAAGTCCGCCAAAAGGCCGTGTCTGCCAGGTGGAGTGCTGCTCGCGTTATCGTGTGCGCCAACCTGGCCGCAAGCCCCCGGCCCCCACTTCAGAGGGGGAGTGGCACCAGTGGTGGCACTGGTGGTGCTGCAGGTGTCGCTCCTTCTCTGTCTCTCCCTCCCTCCCTGTCTCTCTTCCTCGACCCAAGAAAACGGAAGGGGGGGGGAGGCCTCCGGGAGTTTCAGGGCTGTGGAGGCAGTGAACCCCAGCAATAATAAGAACAACAGTCATAATAATATAAGTAAAATATAATATAATAATAATAATAGGAGGTAGAATTGGCAGCGGTGGTGGTGGCAAAAGAGGCCTGGGCGGTGGCACAGTAACTAGGGTTCTGTATTTACAAGCATGAGGTTCCCAACTTGGATTACTGGCATCACACGTGCCAGAGTGAAGCTCAGGCGCTCTCGCTCTCTCGCTCTCTCTCCCCCTTATCTCAACCATTAACTAACTGAAAATAATGAGTGAGGATCCAGGAGACAGTGCGGGGTAGAGCACACCCTTTACCACACACAAGAACCCGGGGCTGAGGCCCTGGCTACCCTGTGGGAGCATCATACAAGAAGGGAGCTGGGGCCAGACGGTGGCGCACCTGGTTAAGTGCACATACCACAGTATGCAAGGACCTGGGTTCAAGCTCCTGGTCCCCACCTGCAGGGGGAAAGCATCACGAGTGGTGAAGCAGGGCTGCAGGTGTCTCTCTCTCTCTCCATCTCTATCTTCCCTTCCACTCAATTTCTCTGTCTCTATCCAATAATAAATAGAAGTTCTTTAAAAAAAAAAAAAGAATTAAAAAATATCTTTTTAAAAAAGAAGGAAGCTTCCCAAGCAGTGGAGTGGCACTGTGGTGTCTCTCCTCTCTAGCTCTCACCTTCTTAAAAAAGGAAGCCTGCTGGCAACAGAGGAATCCTGCAGGTGCAAAGTCGCAGCAAAAACCCTGGTGGCAAAAATCAGGCCATTCACAAACACAAAAGAAAAGAAAGAGGCAGGGGTACACAGCATAATGGTTATGCAAAGAGACTCTCATGCCTGAGGCTCCAAAGTCCCAGGTTCAATCCCCTGCACCACTATAAGTAAGAGCTGAGCAGGGCTCTGGTTAAAAAAGAAAAAGAAAAAGAAATTCACCCCCATCAGCCTGGCAGCGTTTCCCTGTGGGCAAGAAGGCAGGCGCAGGGGCGAGGACAGGCAGGAGGTGGCGGCAGATGCTGCCACAGCTCGCTTTCTGAGGGGGTGGCATTTCTGCCAGTGCTCACTTGGTGACAGTCCTTGCAAACACACCATTCTGCTCTTTCGAGTCTCTGCATGTCTGCTTCAGTGACTAAAAAAGCAAAAGTGCCTTTTCACTGTGTGCAGGATATGACCGCTTGTGTTTTTAAACTACTAGCTACACAAACAGAGAAAAAGGAGAATGAGAAGGCTGGGGAGACAGCAGGATGGTTCGGCAGAAGACTCTCCTGCCTGAGGCTCTGAGGTCCCAGGTTCAATCCCCAGCACCACCATCAACCAGTGAAAAAAAAGGGGGGGGGAGGCGTAGGAGGTGAGAGACTAGGAATGACAGGGAAGGCATTTTCCTGGATTCCTTTTTTCTTCTTTCAAGTTTCATATCTTGTAAATCAATCATGATGCGATTGGAAACGTGTCCCCATTAATCATTCCAAAGCCAACTTACCAAACACCTGCCACAATGAAAGTTGCAGTTGTGACGGGGATCAAGGCTGGGTACTTGGCATCATAATCTCCAATGCCGCAATACCACTCCAGATAGACCACGCAGTAGAAAGCAATCAGTAAGCTGACCAGCAACAGGGCCCCGCCACAGAAGAGCCAACTGCGAAGACAAAAATGACGCCAGGGCTGACAGCACCCGACACACTGGCCGGTGTCCAAGTTTTCATGAACAGCCTAAGGACCTCTTTCAAAAAAAATAATTCCCACTAGAAGCGTCCCAGAGGGACATCTACCATGATGTGACATGAAAATAAGACAAGCAGTGGCTGCACCTGGCTAAGTACATGTGCTACCATGAGTAAGGACCCAGGTTCAAGCCCACCAGTCCCCACCTTCGGGGGGGGGGGAGGAAGCTTCAGCAGTGAAGTTATTCTGTACGTGTTTCTCTCTGCCTCTCTATCCCCACATCCACTCTCAAGTTCTCTCTGTCCTATCAAATAATGTTTAAAAAAAAAAGAAAAAGACCTAGGTGCTTAACCTATAAAGCAACTGTCTTCTCACCTGCTCTTATACAAATTTTCTTGAACAGTCTTAAAGAAGTCAACGTAGTAGGTCACAGCGATGGATGCCAAGATCCAGAACCCGGAATGGATGTTAAGTCGTGGGAGAGGTTTCTCCTTTTTCTCGACGCTCACTGAGGTTTCTGAAAATTAGGGGAGATTCCAACGTAATGAACTACTGGGAGTGAATGAGGAAAAATAAACTATTTTTAAGTCAAATAAAATAACTCCCTAGAGCTTTCTATAAATCAGACTCCCTCCCATCACAGCACCAACATGATCTGGGAAACCCTCAGCACCTTGTGTGAAGAAATAGCAGGCACCTCCGAGAACAACTTCACTACAGGAGATCCTCCTCTCCCCCACCCCACCCCCCACCCCCGTCAATGCATTCTGAAATTAAGGCTACATATTTGCTCTTTCAGGATGATGCCATCTGGTGGCGTAGACATATCAATATTACTATGCTTCATATTTCAGCTAGGGAAGTAATTAGTCCTCAGGAGTAGACAAACATCAGAGCACAAAATAGATTTGTAATATTTATTTTTTTAAATATTTTATTTATTCATGAGAAACATAGGAGGAGAGAGAGAAAGAACCAGACATCACTCTGGCATATGTGCTGCTGGGGATTGAACTGAGGACCACATGTGTGCCAGTCCAGTGCTTTATCCACTGCTCCACCTCCCAGACCACTGTAATATTTATTGTGATATTTATTTAATAAATTAAATATTTATTTAATATTTATTTATGTGA
This sequence comes from Erinaceus europaeus, assembly GCF_950295315.1. Taxonomy (NCBI): domain Eukaryota; kingdom Metazoa; phylum Chordata; class Mammalia; order Eulipotyphla; family Erinaceidae; genus Erinaceus; species Erinaceus europaeus. The sequence goes on from NC_080164.1 coordinate 183,100,212, forward strand.
TTTATTTTTCTTTCTATTTTTATTTGACAAGACAGAAAGAAATTGAGGGTGGGTGGGGAGAAAGATAATCAATCACCAGCAGACCTGCTTCACTGCTTGTGAGATGCATCCCCAGCAGGTGGGTATCGGGGGCTCGAACCCAGTCCTTTCACATGGTGATATGTGTGCTTAGCCAGGACCCCTTTTGTTTTTTAATTACTACTCATAACAACATATTTGAATTAGTCCTAAGATGATCCCTTAGAACTGCACTCTCTCTCTGTTCATGTAAGAACGACTGGCATAAATCTGAAGTTTCCCTGCTTTGGGGCTGTCAGGGAGGGGTGTGTGTGTGTGTGTGTGTGTGTGTGTGTGTGTGATACAAATTCTGCAGAATACTCTCAATATTAGTCAACCAGCATCCCTGAGTGTAGTGTTTCTACTTATTCATTTACCTTTCTATATATAGTTTATTTTCTAATGAAAGGGAGACGCAGAAAGATACAAAGAGACCAGAGCCTGGCTCAGCTCTGGCTGATGGTGGTGCTGGGGCCTGAACTTGGGACTCTGGAGCCTCAGGTACGAAAGCCTTTTTTGCCTAACTATGTTGTTGCCTCCCCCACACTTGTTTATTTATGGATTGGTTTCTCTTTGAATGGAGCCAGTGAGCTACAACACACAGGACAGAACCATTCGGAAAGAGAAGCCCATCTCTTCCAGCTCCCATGAGCTCAACTCCTACCGCACACACGTCGCACCTTGTGCTTTGTGGCCCAGCGACTGCAAACCACAGCCTGTTCCGCACACACCCTTTGAAGTCGTCCGCCCTTGGCACCGAAGCCTGCGCCGGTGTCGAGCGTGCAAACCAGGGGCATTGAAGCAGCCGGTCTGCACACCCATCCCGGCATGTTGGCGACATCGAACCCAAAAAGGTAGCTTTGCTCAGAAAGAGAACCGCAGGGAGTCGGGCGGTGGCGCAGTGGATTAAGCGCACATGGTGCAAAGCCCAAGGACCGGCGTAAGGATCCCAGTTCGAGCCCCCGGCTCCCCACCTGCAGGGGAGTCGCTTCACAGGCGGTGAAGCAGGTCTGCAGGTGTCTGTCTTTCTCTCCCCCACTCTGTCTTCCCCTCCTCTCTCCATTTCTCTCTGTCCTATCCAACAACGGCATCAATAACAACAACAATAAAACAACAAAGGCAACAAAAGGGAATAAATAAATAATTTAAAAATAAATCTTAAAAAAAAAAAAAAAAACAGGCAACGCAACGATTGCCACCTCAACATGCTTCAGCTCAGACTGTGTCCAGAGACTTCAGATGTGGAATGACAACCCTTCAGCTTCATTACTCGGGTGAGACCTTTCCTTTCATAGTACACTCTAATTTCATCTCAGGTGGTTCACTTTCTAACAAAGTCCCATAACCTAGATATACACCAGTTTCTGTGAGAGAGAGCGTATGTGCACACGTATCCATAAACTACTGCAAAATATATACCTGAAAGCAGAAGTGCACTAGAGTTTGCAGTGAGTATCCCCCTAACACTTCCTCTCCACTATTCCAAGCTTTGGGTACATGATTGCTCAACAATTTGTTTGGCTTCATATGTTAACTCTCTTTTCAGCCACCAGGTTCCAGATGCCACCAGGATGCTGGCCAGGCTTCCCCGGACTGAAGACCCCACCAATGTGTCCTGGAGCTCAGCTTCCCCAGAGACCCACCCTACTAGGGAAAGAGAGAGGCAGACTGGGAGTATGGACCGACTAATCAACGCCCATGTTCAGCGGGGAAGCAATTACAGAAGCCAGACCTTCTACCTTCTGCAACCCTCAACGACCCTGGGTCCATGCTCCCAGAGGGATAGAGAATGGGAAAGCTACTGGGGAGGGGATGGGATATGGAGATTGGGCGGTGGGAATTGTGTGGAGTTGTACCCCTCCTACCCTATGGTTTTGTTAATTTATCCTTTCTTAAATAAAAAATAAATTTAAAAAAAACAGGGCAATAAAAGGGGACAAATAAATATTTAGAAAAAAAAAGAGAAAGAGAGAAAGAAAGAAAGAATGAATGAATGAATGAAAGAGAACCGCGGGGGAGAGGTGTCATTCTGTGCGCTGTCACCCAACAGGAGCGACACCAGCTCTCCTCCACGGCCACCGAGGACCCTATCTGACACTAAATAAACATCAGCAGCCGGCCATGGCCGGGCCCGGGCCCTTCCTGCGGGGCGGCGGGGCGGCGGGGCGGCGGGGCGGCCGTTTGCGGGGCCCTCGCCCCCGGGGACCCCGGCGCTGCGCAGAGAAGCCCCGGAGAGCGCCTCACCCTGCCCGGCAGAGTCCCCGCGGTCCAGCAGGGCCTCGGCGTCCGGCAGGAGCAGGTGCCGCCTCCGCAGCTGCTCTCGGGCCCGCGTAGCGTCCATCTTGGCGGCGCCTAGCGACGCGGCGGAAGTGACGTCTCACCGCACTTCCGGCGCCGCCTCCCGCGTCCCTAAATCATTGACACCTTAAGTTAAGGATTGTAGGATCCAAAAGTAGGACTTTCAGCCTCTTAGCTTCTGGGCTCAGGTTTGCAGAAGAAAAAAAAGTTGAATCTTAACAGCGGAACCTTTTCCGGAAGTCGACCGAATGTGGTCAAGCTACGGAAGCGCATGTGGACCAAGCTTACCGGGCGGCGAAACGCAGACTCCCTTTGGAGTAGCTGCTGCCTCTCCTGTGCCAAAGCATCTAGCCGATGACATCTGCTGTGCAAGTCAGGCATCCAAGTTCGACATCCTCGAGGAAACACTCATGAAAGTGTTATCTGATATCTGATTACTGTAAAAAATGGCGACTAATCCCTAGCACTGTAAAAACGGTATCATCTGTTTTCCATCTACACCATGCCTCGGCCTCGTGTGAGCTTAATGTGCAGCTTGGCAATACGAGAATCCGGCATGAAGCCCAGCCAGTCTATCTTGGCGTTACTCTCGATTGCACCCTGTCATTTCACGAACATCTCATAAAAACTGCAGCAAAGGTGGGCGCGAGGAGTAACATCATTGCAAGACTGGCCAGCTCCTCATGGGGCGCGAGCGCTTCCACACTGCGATCATCATCTCTGGCATTATGCTATTCCACTGCAGAATACTGTGCCCCAGGATGGTTCCGTAGCCCCCATGTCCACTTGGTCGATTCCAAATTATATTCCTCCATGAGGATAATTTCTGGAACCATCCGTTCCACCCCGGCTCCATGGCTGCCAGTTCTTAGCAACATCGCCCCGCCAGATATTCGTCGGGATGCGGCATCATCTAAGTTCATTTCCCACGTCTACGCTCCACCGGACCTACCAATATAGGCGGATATCTTCGCCCACCCTGTCCAACACTTGACGTCTCGTCACCCAATCTGGTCCCCTACGCCTACACTGAACGTCTTTCTCTGTTCCAGACTCTTGGAAACAGAGTTGGCAGTCAGCTGAGGTCAAGAACAAACACCTCATCACAGACCCCTGCGAGCGTCAACCCGGCTTTGACCTAGCACGTTATGATCGGGCCCTCCTCAATCGCTATCGAACAGGCCATGGCCGGTGCGCCGCTATGTTCCATCGCTGGGGAACCAGAGACGACCCGAACTGCCCCTGCGGCTCCAGACAGACTATGACCCACATAGTCAACGACTGCCACCTCTCCAGATTCAAAGGAGGTCTCGAAACTTTACATCAGGCTCAACCTGACGCTGTTGACTGGCTACGGAAGAAGGGCAAACGCTAGAAGAAGAAAAAGTCCCCAGCCGCTTTCCTGCCCCTTCTTCTCTGAGGTCGCCCTGGTAGGCTCCAAAGGGCCCCAGGCAGCCGGGAGAGAGAGAGAGAGAGAGAGGAAAGGCCTGATTGGGACTCGTTGGGCATGAATCACATCTCTGGGATTCCTCTTCTGCACAAGGACTCTATACCCCAATGAAAAGCACCCCTACTTGGTCCGGGGAAGAAGTCCCCTTCCCCTTCTTCTAACTTGTGAGAAACTGCTCCAACTTGGAGCTAGATGTCCTTTCCCAGGAAAAAAAGAGAAAAAAAGAAAAAGCCATTCTCCACGCACTCCCTTCCCCCATCACCACCATCCTAGTGTCCAAGCAAATGTGTGACCTGCCCCAAGTTGCTTGCTGATGGAAGCCCACCACCTCCACTGTGTACCTGTGAGCTGAGAGTCCACATGCAGCTGGCCTGGTTCTTTGCAGAAACTGCACCCCAACGTCCGATGCTCTGCGAGGGAGGCAGACACAGTGTCCTGAGATATGTTACTGTCAAGAGGGGCTAGAGAGACAGTGCACTGGGTAGGGAGCCTGCATTGTCATGCACAGCACCCCAGACTCCAGCCCCTGCACCACATGGGAAGTGCTGCCGTCTTGCTGCCCAACCCACTCACCCCACCCCTCACACACACACTGGAATGAAAAATTAAAAAGTGGCACAGCTATATACAAGATGCTGGGTATTATACAGCAAACCCTAACAAAGGGACTTTTCAAAGTTAACCCCATTACCAAATAATGTGATGATAACAATAACTATCCATTGTCTTCTTGAACCCTAAGACAGCAGGAACCTCGCATCTCCACTACAGAGCCTATATTTCCCCCAGTCCTGGAACCTTAGGATGGGGCCCACTTTCCTGCATGCTTCTCTCAATTCATATCAAATAATATTGCATCCGCCAATCACAACCTAATCAACGCAACGAGTGCCACCCCAGCATGCTTCACTTCAGACTGTGTCCAGAGACTTCAGGTGTGGAATGACAACCCTTCAGCTTCATCACTCGGGTGAGACCTTTCCTTTCATAGTATTCTCTGATTCCATTCCAGGTGGTCCACTCCCCAATAAAGTCCCCAAACCTAGATATAGTCCAGGTCCAGCATAGGTTCACCCATGCCCATAAACTAGGGGAAAAATATATACCTGAAAGCAGAAGTACACAATAGTCTGCTGTGAGTACCCCCCAACACTTTATCTGCACTATTCCAGCCTTTAGGTCCATGATTGTTCAACAATTTGTTTGGCTTTGTATGTTAACTCTCTTTTCAGCCACCAGGTTCCGGATGCCAGCTTGATGCTGACCAGACTTCCCTGGACTGATGACCCCACCAATGTGTCCTGGAGCTCAGCTTCCCCAGAGACACACCCTACTAGGGAAAGAGAGAGGCAGACTGGGAGTATGGACCCACCAGTCAACGCCCATGTTCAGCAGGGAAGCAATTACAGAAGCCAGACCTTCCACCTTCTGCAACCCACAACGACTCTGGGTCCATACTCCCAGAGAGATAGAGACTGGGAAAGCTATCAGGAGGGGATGGGATATAGAGATCTGGTGGTGGAAATTTGTGTGGAGTTGTACCCCTCCTATCCTACGGTTTTGTTAATGTCATCTTTCTTAAAAAAGAAAGAAAGAAAAGAAAAGAAAAAGAAAGAAAAATTAAAACGTGGCCCAGAGCTGCAGAATAGTGTTTGAACAAGGCCCGGTCCACCCCACTCCTTAGTCCACACACACACCAAAAAAAAGACACACAAAAGAACAAACATTCCTTGATATCTAAACTCCCAGTTTCCTGAAGAATGGGTCGAAAATAGGGCAGATTGGGCAACAAAAAGGAATAAATGAAAAAAGGAAAAAGTAAGAGCAAATGGAAGTTACATGAGAAACTTATCTTTATGCTTTCCTGTTTCAGGGCTCAGCTCTAGTCCTGTCTGTGTGAAGATGTGGACTCCACCTCCTCTGACCCTGAAAACCTATGGCACTCAGGACATGGGTAAAGCTATCTGTCTCCACCATACATATCTGTAGCCTGGCAAGAAACAGCAAGACTTATTCCAGACCCCAGTTCTCATTCCTGCTACAGCCATCATAGACACCTGCTGACACTTAAGAAGAAAAAGACTAGAATCCTCATAAAAGAACATTCTTGAACCCTGGAAGCCAAAGAGAGAGATGAATGTCAGCTTTTAAAAATTACCTCTTCTCAGCAGACTGGGAGTATGGATCAACCAGTCAACGCCCATGTTCAGCGGGGAAGCAATTACAAAAGCCAGACCTTCAACCTTCTGCAACCCACAATGACCCTGGGTCCATACTCCCAGAGGGATAGAGGGTGGGAAAACTATCAGGGAAGGGGAGGGGAGATGGAGATCCGGTGGTGAGAATTGTGTGGAGTTGTACCCCTTCTATCCTCCAGTTTTGTTAATGTCTCCTTTCTTAAATAAATAAATAAATAAATAAATAAAAAGAAAAAAGAAAGAAAATAGGGCAGATTAAGGAAAATGCAAGTCTGTTTACAACTAACACTGTCAAGTACCTTCCAACACTCTGCTGTGTTATGTGCTGAGAGTACTTGTGCTTTAACCACTCAAACATTGACAGAGCACCTGCTATGAGCTCGTAACACTGGGCATCACCTTCTAGGGAAACAAGGTGAATACAATGAAATGTTGGCCTCTAGCAGCTCCTGGACCAGAGAAGGCCACAGAGGTGGACAGCAGCAGAGTGCCGCTGAGCTTACACGTGTGCAGAAGTGTTGGTATGCATGAGACCCCTTCTGTTTCATTTGGCTTAAATCCCCCCTGCTTAACACTATTCTATTTACATAACCACTTCATTCTATTTACATAACCGCTGTTAACAAGCATCTCCCTCCAGGGCATTGGTTCAATCCCCACTGTTTCATGATATGTTTTTGCTCCACCCCCCCTCCTTGTCACACCCTGATCCCCTCTTTGTCACACTCTGATTTTCACCAGTCACTTTTCTCTCCACCCTCTCTATGTCACATCCTGTTTCCACCCTACTTGGCAAGTATATATAAAGACAGCATTGTGAGTTTTAGAGTACTGTACTGTACTTTGAGTTTAACTTAGCTCGTCTTAGATTGTGCTGAGTCCTGCATGAATAAAGAGATACTGCCTACAGCTCAACCATGAGTCCCTGGTCGTCTGTTACCCGCCGGTGAAGCTAACCCGGCGAAAACAACATAACCTGTCGAAAACAACACAGAAGCACTTGGTTAACTCAGTCTACACACATTTTCCTAGTAGCTGCAGGAACCAGAACACTAAAAGGAGAGATATGTTTGAGCCTAGTGAAGGAGACATTTCCAACTCAGTGCCATGATAAAGGCTGCACTGTGGGTAGTGGGTTCAGCGAGACCAGGCAATTTATTCTGCTGGTGTGTGGGTAAAGCAGGGAGAGTGACTTGAGGTGGGACGGATACTGGAACAGACAGCCCAGGAATTTTACAGGAAGTGAAATATGTGACATATATTTATTTATTTTCCCCTTTGTTGTCCTTGTTTTTTATTGTTGTTGTAGTTATTATTGTTGTTGTTGTTGATGTCATTGTTGGATAGGACAGAGAGAAATGGAGAGAGGAGGGGAAGACAGAGAGGGGGAGAGAAAGACAGACACCTGCAGACCTGCTTCACCACCTGTGAAGCGACACCCCTGCAGGTGGGGAGCTGGGGGCTCGAACCGGGATCCTTAAGCCAGTCCTTGTGCTTTGCGCCACGTGCGCTTAACCCGCCCAACTTCCAAAATGTAAGTGACTTATAGACACTCTTTAATATCTTTATATAGCCTGGCTATTTGCAGGGAAAGTTTAATAAGAAATATTCACCAAGGAGCCACAGGACATGGTGTAGCCAGTTGAGTGGATGTATTATAATGTACAAGGGCTCAGGTTCAAACATCCAGTCCCCACCTGTAGGGGTGAAGCTTCACAAGGAGTGAAGAAGGTCTGTAGGTATCTCTCTGCCTCTAGATATCCTTCTCCTCTCTCTATTTCTCTATGCTATAAACAAATGAAATTTTTAAATATTTATTTTTAAAAATAAAAATGGGGGGTGCCTGGGTGATGGTGTACTTGGTAGAGTGCACGTGCTACCATGTGCAAAGACACATGGGGGGGTTGAAGCCCCCGCTCCTCACCTGCAGGGGGGAGGCTTCATGAACAGTGAAGGAGGTCTGCAGGTGTCTCTCTTTCTCCCTCTCTATCTTCTCTTTTGTTCTCAATTTTTCTCCTATCAAATAAAGCGTAGGAAAAAAGGAAGAAAGGAGAAGAAAGAAAGAAAGAAAGAAAGAAAGAAAGAAAGAAGGAGAGAGAGACCAGCAAGCAGGTAGGAAGGAAGGATGGATGGATGAGGGGCAGGGTGGTGGATGAGGGCACATGTTACAATACACAGGGACCCAGGTTCAAGCCCCCAGTCCCCACTTGGCAGGAGGAAAGCTTTGCGAGTGGTGAAGCAGTATTTCAGGTATCTCTCTGTATCCCTCTCTCTATCAGTCCCGTCCCTATTTATTTCTGGCTGTCTTTATCCAATAAATAAATAAAGATAATTAATTATTTTAAAGCATCAGGGACTTGGGCGATAGTGCAGTGGGTTAAGCACACGTGGCACAAAGCGTTAATGGACCGGCATAAGGATCCCGGTTCGAGCCCCTGGCTCCCCACCTGCAGGGGAGTCACTTCACAGGCAGTGAAGCAGGTCTGCAGGTGTCTATCTTTCTCTCCCCCTCTCTGTCTTCCCCTCCTCTCTCCATTTCTCTCTGTCCTATCCAACAATGACGACATCAATAACAACAACAACAATAACTACAACAATCAAACAACAAGGACAGCAAATGGGAATAAATAAATAAAATAAATATTAAAAAAAGGAAGGATCATTGGGAGCTGTGGATTCATAGTGCTGGCACCAAACCCCAGTGATAAACCTAGTGGCAATATAAATAAATAAATATGAATGAGTGAATGAATAAATAAATAAATATTCACCATACGAATGTCAAGTTTCTCTGGTTTGTTTCCATCACTTCTTCAGCCTTTGGAGCAAACTACTTTGAACAGATGGTTTCACAGCTGGGTGGATCATATGGCCTTTCTACACAGTACCTTCTTTTACCTGTTGTTTTTTTTCCCCTCCCTTTTCAGACTCCTAAGGAATCCGAGTTCATCTCTTCAGCCAACAAGGGTCTTTGGCCTCCCTCTTCTCTCTTGTCCAGGGTAGTTAGAAGCCTTGTGAACAGGACCTGCGTTCCTCTTCCCAAACATAGTCTGCTTTGATGGTCTCCTTGCGGAGGGTCAGTGCTGGGTCTCTCCTGTAACCCAATATTCCCCCGAGCTGGACAGCCCTACCAGAGTTCCTATATGGAGCATGTTCAGGTCAGATCTGATTTCTCTAGCCTTTGTAATTGGGTCTGAAATCCTTACAACTGTCACCTGCTGATACTTTAAATGACCTTACTTATACACACTATTGATGACACTGAAAAGCAAGTTGGAACAAATCCAACCCTTAATGGCAGCATCATCCTTGCTGAGGCCTACTAAATAAGCTTCTAAATGTGTGTGCTCGACACCTTGATTATACTTGCAGGAGAGCAGACTGCTCATTTTCAATGTGGATTCCTCCTGACTGCATTTCTTTTCTGCCCCTAAGAGAGAGGCAGGGCCTCAGAAAAGCAGCACCAGTTGGCAAGAATTGATAGGGCTTATCAGGACCTTTTGCTGACCTGGGCTGCAGGTGCTATTGTGTCAATGGGAATCAAAGTATTGTTGTCACTATACAACAGCCAAGCACTAGAAACAACTTAGGCACAGATGAGTGGATAAGGCAGACACCATAGATAGTATGGCTGAAATACTGTGCCGTTATGAAAAAGGTGAAGTCTTAACCATTTGCAACAACATTTATTGCCGGGCTAGCCTGAGGGTGTTTCTTCCTGGGCACGTGCTCTCTGGGTTGGAGAGAATTCGACCAGAGCCAACCTGCTTACTCAGCGATGCGGGGGAGAAACCAGGAACTCTCGTAGCTGAGCGGGAACGCAATGCAATTCTTTTATTGATCAGAGAAAAATGCCTTTCTATCTTCTGTAGTGGAAGTGGCAGGTCGGAAAAGGAAATTGGTAGGATAGGGGATGGAGAGGAGAAAAGAGCACAAAAGTAGCAAGCTTCCATCTGACCAGTGGGGATTAAACCAATACCCTACAGGCAGGGCGGGTCTCAGGCAAAACAATGATTATGTAAATAGACCACAGCATCAAGTAATGCAGGGGGCCTGGCGTAATGACCAACAATTTATTCCATTCTATAGGACAGGACAGAGAGAAGTTGAGAGGGGAGGGGGAGATAGAGAGGATGAGAGACAGAGAAATACCTGCAGACCTGCTTCACCGCTTATGAAGTGTCTTCCTGCAAGTGGGGACCAGGGACTCAAGCCCTGGTCCTTGTGTGGGTCCTTGCACTTAGTACTATGTGTGCTTAACCAGGTGCACCACCGCCCGGCCCCCAATAGTTGTGTTTCTTTATCTTGTTTTTTTTAATTTTTAAAAAATATTTATTTATTTCCTTTTGTTTTCCTTGTTGTTATATTGTTGTAGTTATTATTGTTGTTGTTATTGTTGTTGTTGGATAGGACAGAGAGAAATGGAGAGAGGAGGGGAAGACAGAGAGGGGGAGAGATAGACACCTGCAGACCTGTGTCACCGCCTGTAAAGCGACACCCCTGCAGGTGGGGAGCTGGGGGCTGGAACCGGGATCCTTACACAGGTCCTTGCACTTTGCGCCACCTGCGCTAAACCCGCTGCACTACTGCCCCACTCCCGTTTCTTTATCTTCTACAGGCAAGTGGTTTCAGTGGAAGTTGGTCTTCCTCCTGACTTACTTCATTGGGCATAATCCCTTCTTCATAAGCAGTGAAGCAGGTCTACAGGTGTCTCTCTGTCTCTCTCCCTCTCTGTCTCCCACTCCTCTCTTAATTTCTCTTTGTCCTGTCCTATAGAATGGAACAAATGGCCTCCAGGAGCAGTGAATTCATAGTGCTGGCACCAAGCCCCAGAGAAAACCCTGGAGGGAAAAAAAAACTAAAGAGATCTATGTGCACCTGTGTTCAGAGTAGCACAGTGATAGCCTAGACTTGAAGGCATCTCAGATGTCCAACTCTTATTTTTATGTGTGTGTGAGAGATAAACAGCAGAGCACCATGCAATCATATGCAGTGCTGAGAATCAAACCAATAGGCCCTCAAATTGAAAACCTAGAAAATGAAAGGGGAGGGAGCCGGGCGGTGGCGCAGCAGGTTAGGCGCAGGTGGTGCAAAGCGCAAGGACCAGAGTAAGGATCCCGGTTTGAGCCCCCGGCTCCCCACCTGCAGGGGAGTCGCTTCCCAGGCGGTGAAGCAGGTCTGCAGGTGTCTGTCTTTCTCTCCCCCTGTCTGTCTTCCCCTCCTCTCTCCATTTCTCTCTGTCCTAGCCAACAATGATGACATCAACAACAACATTAATAACTACAACAATAAAACAAGGGCAACAAAAGGAAATACATATATAAAGGAAAGAGAATCATAGAGGAGAGACCACCAGCCTGTGAAGACTGACTGCAGAGAGCAGAGTCCAGGCTTCGAGGCCACAGCACAGAGAGGACGCCCAGCCCTGGGTTCAAAGAACCCTCAGGATTCAGCGCCCAGCTGCCAGGATGCAGTGCCTCTCCTTGCGGCTCCCCGACTCTCAGGCTGATTCAAACAGCAAAGCACCTGGAGCCATTGTGTGACGCCAGGTAATCAGAATAGGGTGAACAGAAAAGACGCACGTGCTGGGCGAGGACAAGGTGCTGCAATGGCTGGCGCTCAGGGTCCAGGGGCCTGAGGGTGCAGTGCAGGGGCACCTTGAAGCTGAGAATGTTCTAGCACCTTTGTGCTGCAAACTAGAAACCAGATAGTCATTTGAAGTTCAGCTGCAAAATGCATCTCTGGGGGCCTGACAGTGGCACACTCAATAGAGTAGACACCACTTGTGAAGCTTTCCCCATACAGGTGTGAACTCGGGGCTTGAACCCAGGTCCTTGCACTTTGTAACATATGCGCTCAACCAGGTGAGCCATCACCCAGCTCCAAGATAAATTAGGTGTTTAGAATCCGAATCAAATAAAATTCATCTCTATTAGGATTAAGGCAAGTCCCACAAGCAGTGGCGTTAGAAGTCAACCAGTAGATCCAAGTCTTCTCTCACCTTCAATCTACAGCTGGGAAACAGAACCCAGTGACCGGCCAGGACTGGACAGAAAGCAGTTGGGGGTCACCTGAGAAGCAAGGCAGAGGCCCAGGTCACATTTCAGCCTCTGACAATGGCAGCTCTGTGGCCAGACAAAGGCCCGGCCGTCCCCGGTGCTGTCTGACCTCTCAACTCTGACAAACATGTGTCTCTGCTCCTCAATTACAACCTGCACCACACAAGGAGCTCGGAGCTCACTCCTGTGAGACGGAAGAGGCGAAAGCTTCCCAGGGTCCCCTAACAAGGAGGGTGGAGCAGGTGCTCGTGACGGAACAAAGACGCCTCTCTTTGCAGCTGGGCTCACAACTGTTTCTCAGAGGCTCCTCAGCAGAGACAGCAAGATGGGCAGTTAGAAGGGAGCCTCCCCCACCCCCCAATTACAGAAGCTGCAACGGCCAATAAGTGAGTTAGTGAGATGTGGGAATTCCTGAGATGTTTGAAGAGCAGAAGAGTGTCTTTGAAGATGCCACTCTTTATTTTTTATTTATTTACTTATTTATTTATTGCCTCCAGGGTTATCACTGGGGCTCAGTGCTGGTGCTACACATCCGATACTCTTCGAGGCCATTTTTTTTTTTTCCTGTTTTTACTGGACAGGACAGAAAGAAATCGAGAGAGGAGGGGAAGATAGACAGGGGAGGAGAAAGACAGACACCTGTAGACCTGCTTCACCACTTATGAGGCGACCCCCCTGCAGGTGGGAGGCCGGGAGCTCGAACCAGGATCCTTGTGCTTAGTACTATGTGCACTTAGCCAGGTGTGCCACTGCCTGGCCCCTCACTTTTTTTTCAATTTTTTGTGGGGGGGATTAATGGTTTACAGTAAATACAGTTGTTGGTACATATGTAAAATTTCTCAGATTTCAGCAAAACTCTCTCACCCCCAGCCTAGGTCCTCTTCCACCATCATGCAACAGGACCTGAAAGACGCCCTGCCACGCCCAAGTCCTTAACTTTGGCACATCGTGTAAGCCCAGTTTAAGTTTTGCTTTGCGTTTCCCTTTCTGTTCTTATTTCTCCACTTCTATCCATGAGTGAGGTCATCCCATATTCCTCTAGCTCTTTCTGGCTGATTTCATTGAACATGAGTCCTTCAAGCTCCATCCAAAAGTGTGGTAAGGTGAATTCATCATTCTTCAAAGCTGAGTAGTATTCCATCGTGTATCTAGACCACAACTTTCTCAGCTGCTCATCCGTTTTGGACACCTGGTTGGTGCCACTCTTCTCTGATGCATGAAGGAATGGCCCAGGGGTATCCTCTCCATGTAATGCCATTTAAGTGACCTCCCCAGACCAGTATTTCATTCTGCACACTCAGAGAGGCAGAGATGGAGGAACACCAAATCACAGCCCTAGTAGCCATGAAGTTCCCCCCTGGGGTGCTTATGGTATCTTCTGGTCCCTGTGTTCTTTTTCATATATATATATATGGAGAGAGAGAGAGAGAGAGATATTGCATAAAAGAAGGGCCAGGCAGTGGTGCACTTGGTTAAGCACACACAACAGTGTGCAAGGACCCAGGTTCAAGCCCTTGATCCCCACCTGCAGAGGGAAAGCTTCACAAGTGCTGAAGCAGGGCTGCAGGGGTCTCTCTCCCTATTTCCCCCCTTCCCTCTCAATTTCTGTCTTTACCCAATAGTTTAAAAGAGAGAGAGAGATTCCTTCAGTGCTCTGGTGGAAGCCAGGCTCTCTCACACTTGGCAAAGCAGCACACTGTCTGTCTGTACAAGCTACTTCTTTGGCTGTTTATTTCAAGAATGAGATATAACTATCTATATATATATAGATATAGATATAGATATACATATTACATTTAACACAGTATCTACATATACACATAGAGACACAAAGACATGTAATTTGTTTTTCATTGGATAGAGACAGAGAGACACTTTAGCACTGAGTCACCTCTCGTGAAGATCCCCCCTCCCCCCTCCCCCGTAGACAGGGGATGAGGCTTGTGCATGGTGACCACTGAGGCCTGACTGACACAACTGCAGAAGTAAGGACTCCACCGGTCCAGGGACGTGTTTTAGTTGGCTTGGCATCCATTTGGTCTAATAGCAATCTCAAGGAGCCGAGTCCTTAGAGAGCAGCTCTGCACCCCTGCAGGTGGAAGCCCCCAGGAGCAGGAAGCCCCCCGTCACACTCATCTGTGGGGACAGCCACCCCCAAGTGATACCAGCTCTCCCTCACCCCACCCCAGCCCAGGGACTACACCGCCCCATGTCCCGAGGAGAAAGGGACCTTCAGAGGGTCACTGTTAGAGACCCAAAACAGGATGGGACCCCGAGTCCCCGTTCACCCTGACACAGGGCCCCCAAGCTCCATCTCTGTACAGCACCATGTCCCCAGGTCAGGAGGGACAGGCTGTGGGCCCAGCTGTAGCTCAGACTTCACCAGGGGCCCAGGCTCAGGCTCCTCCCTCCTGTCCCTCCAACACGGGCTCCAGGCTCCTCCTGCCCTTGTCCCTGCTCTTGTCCCTCCTTCCTTCCCTCTAGTCCCTCCTTCCTTCCATCCTGTCCCTCCAACACGGGATCCAGGCTCCTCCTGCCCTTGTCCCTGCTCTTGTCCCTCCCTCCTTCCATCCTGTCCCTCCTTCCTTCCATCCTGTCCCTCCAACAGGAGCTCCAGACTCCTCATGCCCTTGTCCCTGCTCTTGTCCCTCCTTCCTTCCCTCTAGTCCCTCCTTCCTTCCACCCTGTCCCTCCTTCCTTCCCTCCTGTCCCTCCAACACGGGCTCCAGGCTCCTCCTGCCCTTGTCCCTGCTCCTGTCCCTCCTTCCTTCCCTCCTGTCCCTCCAACACGGGCTCCAGGCTCCTCCTGGCTTTGCCTGTAGGTGGCGCCAGGCAGCCGGCAAGCTCACCAAGTGCTCCAGCTTCTAAGGGACTTGAGGGGAAAGTGCTCAGATGTCAGCAAAGGTGCCCGGCTCCCCTCAGTGGAGCCAGCTCAGCCCCGAAAGACCATTTTGCAGGACCGCCACCCAGCGGAGCCCTGGGACGGTCCTGGGCCAAAGGGTGGGCTCTGTGTTCAGGGAGCCACTTGCTGCCCTGGCCACAGCTCACACCTGGAGTCCAGTACTACTGACAGATCTGCCCTGGAGCACAGGCAGACAGGACCAGAGCAGAGGACGAACCTGCCTCAAGGGGCTGGGCGCTGCTGCACCTGGCTGAGCACACATGTTATCACGCACAAGGATCTGGGTTCGAGCCCCCGCTCCCCAGCGGGAATGGGGAATATGCTTCACAAGCAGTGAAGCAGGTCTCTCCTTCTCTCTCCCTCTTGATCTTCCCTCCTAATTTCTCTCTGCCTCATCAAAAATACAAATGGAAATAAAAATAAAAATAGTTTCCAGAGAAGGAACTCTGGGCGGGGGGCTGGGTGGTGGCACACCTGGCTAAGCACACATGGCACAAGGACCTGAGCAAGGATCCAGGGTTCGAGCCCCACCTACAGGGAGCATGCTTCACAAGTGGTGTCTCTCTGTCTCTCTTCCTCTCTATCTCCCCCCCTCAATTTCTCTCCATCCTGTCCAATAAAATGGAAAAAAAATGGCTATCAGGGACAGTAGATTCATACTGTTGGCACCGAGCCCCAGTGATAACCCCGGAGGCAAAAAAAAAAAAAAAAAAAAAAGGAACTTCTGGCTTCATGAGGATGGTTACATACATAGTACTAAGCACAAGGACCCAAGTAAGGATTTGGGTTCGAGTCCTCACTCCCCACCTACAGGGAGGACTGCCTATAGGTGTCGGGTTGTGTCACAGGGGAGAGAGACCATTTGAAGAACCTGATTCACAGACTCCAAGGGCAGAACGTTACCGCCTTTCCCTCGCCCATCGCTGTCTGCCCTTCCTGCTTCTGCTTCACCTGTCACCTTTTGGTGGTTCCAGCTCACTCTCTACAGAGAAGCAAAGTCCCAATGGCTGTCCTCCCCCATCGAGATAGACGTGCTGCATTTCTTCCCCTGGTCGTTGGTATTGGACTGACGCTTCTATCGGACTTGCTGGTACACCTCTGGACACTCCCTTTACAGTGCTGGACTTCTCGAGGACTGACTGTAGCAGTCCACGGACCTTGCAGCCAGCTGTCTCGGGACTTTGCAATGCCAGGTCACCCCTCTCACCCCTCGGCCTATCAGGCCCCCACTCCTCCGCCTATTAGGCAGTGCCCCCTTTCTGGCCATCAGGCAGCCCCTCTCCACCTACCAGGCCTCTCTCTTCAGTCTCACGCTGTCCCTTACTACTCTTATTTATCACTCCCTGTCTTATTCCAGTTCTTTTAAATAAAACGCCTGCACGATATCATTTAGGTTTCTGCCCAACAGGTTTCTGTTCACCCCTACACTACTATTCCTCTGTCAGAGATGGAGTCTTTTACAGACATTGATCCATTTAAATGTGGCTATTGGAAAGAGGGAGATGTCGGGAAATTGTGAGGATGTGGTTGAGCTTGGTAGGGCTTGAACCTGAGGAGTGTGTCAATCCTGTTAGTTTCTCTACCGAGAGGTTGAGCAAGGAGAGACAGGAGTAACCCCAAAGGTGTGCCTTGTCCTATCAGACTCCCTGCCTCACAAAGAACCCCACATTCCTGATACTATGGCCATCAGATAAAAAGAAAGGGGGAGATGTTGGGCCTTAAAGCCAGCCTCCCTGCTCTGCTTACATAATCATTGTTTTGCCTGAAATATCCCCACCACGTTATCCCCTCAGGGTATTGCTAATTCAGTTAAAACCATCCCAACAGTTGCTAAGGACGCTTTCACCTTCCCAGCATGCCTTTTGCCTCTTTCTTAGCCATTTCCAACTTGCCACCTCTGGTTTCTACCCTATAAAACCCACTGCTGTTCCAATTTCACCGCTTCTCTTCAGCATCCTGACCCGGAGAAGGGCTGGTGGACATAGTGGGAGGCGGCCATTTTGCTAGCTCCACGTGGCCTAAACCCGCTGTGCCTGCACCCAACTCTGGGGCGTCCGCGTGAATAAAGATCTGCGTTCCCGCTCCGCCACGAGTTCCTGGTCTCTTCTCTCTCCCCAGCGACGCAACCTGACATATAGGATTTCACTCACACATACACACGCACTCGAGACTCACACTCAAACATGGCCAGAGATGACATAATGAAAATGACTCAACTCTTTCCAGAGCTGTGACTGACTTAGCATCCATTAAGGAAAAAAAAAATTTTTTTTTTCCATATGACAACTTTCACTACTATGAATGTGGAGTTTGGGGCAAGAAATATACACTTTATTCTCACATAAAAGTTCTACCAGAAAATATATTTCACTTAACTTAAAATACATTTTCAGAAAGACAAGTAGGAGCTGTTACAACGGACCATAGTGCTTCCCAAACAGAGCGTGAGGAAGAAGGGAAGAAAAAAAATATATGAACAGAACAGGGTCCCTTTTTTTTTAAAAAAAAAATATATATATATATAAAAATGTTCATTTCAATAGCATGACTTTGTCCTTCAGCAACTTGAAGCTGGGGTTCTTGCTGATCTTCCTGTTGAAGATGACCAGGAGTTCTTCCTCAGACTTGTGATGCTCGTTGGTCACTGCGTGATACTGAGCTAACACCTGACAGAGGAAAACAGTTGTCACATGGAGAGGCTTTGTCCTGGAAATGAACCGGTATGTCTAACCCAGAAGCAGGCCAACAGTAAACGCAAATAACAATAATCAGGAAAATTGGAACCAGATGCTGGCCTGTTCTGTCTGTGGAAAAGTGGGCCTCTGGAGTCTGTGTGGGACAGAAAGGCCAGACACACAGACACTGGCGCTTTGAGTCAAAGTCATGCAGCAACCTAACTCCCGTCAGCAGACAACTGGATCAAGTGCGGTCTGAGACTTAGGATGCTACTGCACTACAGGTAGTGGCGAACCTGGGTAAGCGCACACACTACCGCGCACAAAGACCTGGGTTCAAGCCCCTGGTCCCCACCTGTAGGGAGAAAGCTTCATGAGTGGTGAAGCAGGGCTGCAGGTGTCTGTCTCTCCTCCACCCCTCTCAAATTTCTGTCTCTATCATAATAAACAAGAAAAATGAAAAGACTACTGTTATTGGGGACAAAATGGAGAGAGCTGGAGGTGATGAAGCTTAGTAGTTAGGTAAACAGATGAAAGACAGCTCCCATCTGGCTTCCCCATACAGACAACAGAAACACATGAATTGCAGAAGATGCATGACTCAATCTCCTTGGACTTTTGTGGAGATTAGGAGGACCTGGGCAGTGTCGCACCTGGTGAGCACACACGTTACCATTAGCAAAGAGTTCGAGCCCCCATCCCCACCTGCAGGGGGGAAGCTTCACATGCAGGGAAGCAGGTCTGCAGGTGACTGACTCTTTTTCTCTTTTTTATGGTGGTGGGGGGAAGAGGGCACAAACACAGAGGGGTGAAACCTTGCTCTTGGGTGGAAGGAGACAGCATAGTGGTTCTGCAAAGACTTTCCTGCCCAAGTTCAACCCCCAGCACCACCGTCAGCCAGAGCTGAGCAGGACTCTGGCAGGGAAAAAAAAAAATTGCAATTATGTCCCTGGATTTGTACAGAAGCCTCTGCGCAGGAGTGATCAGCAGGTAAGAAAACATGCAGAATGGGACCAGGTGGTGGCACGACTGGTTGAGCGCACATGTTAGTATGTGTCAGTTCAAGCCCCTGGTCCCCATCTGCAAGGGGAAAGCTTCACAAGTGGTGAAGCAGGGCTGCAGGTGTCTGTCTCTCCCCCTCTCTATCTCCCCCTTCCTCTCAATTTCTGGCTGTTTCTATCAAATAAATAAAGGTAAAGAAAGAGAAAGAGAGGGAGTCGGGCGTAGCTCAGCGGGTTAAGCGCAGGTGGTGCAAAGCGCAAGGACCGGCATAAGGATTCCGGTTGGAGCCCCCCCCCCCCCCCGGCTCCCCACCTGCAGGGGTGTCGCTTCACAGGCGGTGAAGCAGGTCTGCAGGTGTCTGTCTTGCTCTCCCCCTCTCTGTCTTCCCCTCCTCTCTCCATTTCTCTCTGTCCTATCCAACAATGATGACAGTAATAACAACAACAACGATAAACAACAAGGGCAACAAAAGGGAAAATAAATAAATAAATGTAAAAAAAAAGAAAGGAAAAGAAAAAGAAAAGAAAGGGAGGGAGAGAGAGAAGGAAGGAGGGAGGGAAGGAAGGAAGGAAGGAAAGAAAGAAAAAAGAAAATACGCAGATTTAGCCCCTGCAGTGAACCCCAAAAGCTTTTGGGGAAGCCTAGTGTCTCCTCATGGCCACAGCTGTGACGCTGCTGGCTGCTTGAACGCCAGGCCGTCCCTTCGGAAAGAAAAAGCAGCTGTCCCCCACCCCGCACACCTGGGTTCAAGCACCATACCTTTTTCCTCAGCTTTTTGACAGCAATCTCGTGGTCGGGGGCCTGCTTTAGCACGGCCTTGATCGTGCCCTTCCAGTTGAATTTACCTGCAAGCCCGAGGAGGAGGAGGAGAGACTGGGT
Organism: Erinaceus europaeus; assembly: GCF_950295315.1. NCBI lineage: Eukaryota > Metazoa > Chordata > Mammalia > Eulipotyphla > Erinaceidae > Erinaceus > Erinaceus europaeus. Next base: position 183,119,732 of record NC_080164.1, read on the forward strand.
TTGGCTGTGATGGCTCCAAGGGTTGAGGAGATGCTGTCTACAAGGCGCCCGTGTGAATCGCCCTGGCGGAGACAGCTCAGAGGCGAGGCCTGAGCCGGTAGTTACAGACGCTCAGGGGCTGAGGCCTCCTTTCCCTGCTGGGTCCCGGGGGAGACAGGACCCCAGGGATGCTGGAGGTCTGGGGGGTGGTGGTGGATGGGCACAGCTCTGAGGAAGGACAGCCTCCAGGAGGGAGCCAGTAGGTTCCCCTGACCTGGACAGCTTCCAGTAGGGGGTGGGGTAGGGCGCAGAGCTCTAACTATTGAAACAGCTGGGGGACAGGCAGCCTGGGGGACTCAGGGGTGAGCAGAGCAGCAGGACAGGGAGGGTATGGGAACCCCCCACTCTCAAGAGGCCACACTAGGTTCATGCGACATGCTGAGGTTACCTACTCTAGATGTCTCTGCAGAGACAGAGAGATGCTCTGACTCCTCAGAGTCACGAGGCCATCAGACCGCAGGCTCCCCTCAGGTCTCTTTCATGACTTTGGGGGGGGGGGGGTCCCAGCTACGGAAGTGACACTGGGGCCAAATCCTCCCTGTGCCTAGTGCCTGTTCCCCAGGAGGGGAGCAGTACCTCTCGCAGGGGTCTCCTCGTGGTTCTCTGCCTCCTCCTCGTCCTTGTCCTCTCCCCGAGACTTTATCTTCTTACACTCGGCTTCAGCCGCTTGGAGACAGGGAAGAAGCCACAGTCACGATAAAGGGCCCTGTGACCACTGACAGAGGGCTCCCGGGCTGGCCCAGGCCACCCGCCACCTTGCTAGTTCCCCAAGCAGCCCAGCCCCAGGGGGACCCCTCCTTGGCTGAGGAGGATATGGGGTCCTGCCTGGCTGGCCCGAGCCCCAGTTCCAGAGCTGATGCTCTGCCTCGCGCGGCTTGAAACACAAAGTCGAACAGACTCTCTGTGCCACAATCACCTCAGTTCTCCGCTTCTGTCCTCTTTTTTTTTTTCTTTACTCAAATAAACTATTCAACCAGACCCTATAGATTAGCTTTTTCCCCCCCATCTCTCTTTTACTTTTCTCTCTCCTTCCTTCCTTAATTTTTTATTTCTATTTTATTTGCTATGGCAAGACGTTACTGCTCAGGCTCAGGGCCAGCACTACAAATCCACCGCCCCTGGCAGGCGTTTTTTCTTTTTTCTTTTTTTTAAATGTTTATTTGTTCCCTTTTGTTGCCCTTGTTGTAGTTATTATTGTTGTTGTTGATGTCATCATTGTTGGATAGGACAGAGAGAAATGGAGAGAGGAGGGGAAGACAGAGAGGAGGAGAGAAAGACAGACGCCTGCAGACCTGCTTCACCGCCTGGGAAGCGACTCCCCTGCAGGTGGGGAGCCGGGGGCTCGAACCGGGACCCTTACGCCGGTCCTTGTGCTTTGCGCCGCCTGCGCTTAACCCGCTGCGCCACCGCCCGACTCCCGTGTTTTTTTCTTTTCTTTTCTTTCTTATGCTTTCTTTCTAATTTTTATTAGATAGGACGGAGAGACGCTGAGAGAGGAGGGGAAGTAGAGAGAGGGAGAGAAAGATAGACACCTACAGACCTGATGCACACCGCTCATGAAGCTTCCCTCCTGCAGGTGAGGAGTTGGGATTCGAACCTGGTCCTTGCACACAGTGATGTATGCCATCTACGCCCTTAACCCTGCCTGTCTTCTTTCTAGATTATTTCTTCATTGATGACAGGGAGAGAACCAGAGCATCACTCTGGCACATGTGACGCTGGACCTCAAACTCGGGATCTTGTGCCTGGGATGCGACCCCACCCCCCCACCCCCAGCTGCTCAGAGCTGATTTCTTCAGCTAGAAGGAGACGAGAGAGAGAGAGAGAGAGAGAGAGAGAGAGAGAGAGAGGGAGAGAGGGAGGGAGGGAAGGGAGAGAGAGACGGGGGGGGGGGGCACGGCATCAAGGTGCTGTGCTCAGGCCCGGGTCCCCCATGCAGACAAACCCTCTTACTGGCCCATCCTGAGCCTTGGGGGCCTCAGGGTGGCCGCCGTCTGGTGCCCTAACTTGGTGGTGCTGGGGATCGAACTGGGAACGTCATGCTTGAGAGTCCAGCGTCTTATCCACTTTTCAACAAAACCCAGAGAACAGTGCAGTCAGCACAGTGGTTCTGCGAAGAGCCCTTTGTGCCTGAGGCTTCTGAGGTCCCAGGGTTCGATCCCCAGCACTACCATCAACCGGAGCTCAGCAGGGCTCTGGTCTCCCATTAAAATAAAATTTTAAAAAAGTGCGCAATAAACAGATCAACGAGATATTTAAATGAACAAATGAGGCCCGAGGGACTTTGCTCCCCCAAAGCACCCAGACCCAGGGGACCCCCTCATTGGCCGATGAGGACATGGGGGGCTCTCTGTAGCTTTCTCTCTGTCTGTCTCTCCATTAAAATAAGTAAGTAAGGGAGTCGGGCGGTGGCGCAAAGCGCAAAGACCGGCATAAGGATCCCGGTTCGAGCCCCCGGCTCCCCACCTGCAGGGGAGTCGCTTCACAGGCGGTGAAGCAGGTCTGCAGGTGTCTGTCTTTCTCTCTCCCTCTCTGTCTTCCCCTCCTCTCTCCATTTCTTTCTGTCCTACTCAACAACATCAATAATAATAACTACAAGAATAAAAAACACAAGGGCAACAAAAGGGAATAAATTTTTTTTAATATTTATTTTTTCTTTATTCCCTTTTGTTGCCCTTGTTGTTTTATTGTTGTAGTTATTATTGATGTCGTCGTTGTTGGATACAACAGAGAGAAATGGAGAGAGGAGGGGGAGACAGAGAGGGGAGAGAAAGACAGACACCTGCAGACCTGCTTCACCGCCTGTGAAGCGACTCCCCTGCAGGTGGGGAGTGGGGGGCTTGAACCGGGATTCTTATGCAGGTCCCTGCGCCTTGCGCCACCTGCGCTTAACCTGCTGCGCCACCGCCCGACTCCCAATATTTAAAAAAAAAAATAAAAACAAGTAAATTACTTTATTAAATAGCAAGAAAAAGATGGCAGACAAGCCAAGCGGGAGCAGGGAGCGGCCACCCACCTTGGGAGTCCTTGCGCTTGCGTTTCCTGGGTGCGTCGGCCTCCGTGCCCCCGGCCGGGGTCTGCTCGCTCCGGCTGCTTTTGCGCTGCCGCTTCTTGCCGGCGCCCTGGGCTGCGCTCCCCTCCTCCCCGCCTTCCTCCGGGCCGGCCTGGCGCTTCCGGGCCTTCTGGCTCTTGGCCGCGTTCTCCTGCTGGCTTCCCAACTTCAGCTCCTTCTTCTCCTTCTTCCTGTTCTTCTGCCTCTCTTCCTTCCTCTCCCGCTTACTCTTCTTCACCTCCGCCTGCTTCTCCGTGGCCTCTTTGCCTTTGGAGGCCGGGGCCTTGGCGAGGGTCTCCGCCTGAGCCTTGGCCCCCGGGGCCTGTGACGGCTGCTCTGGCCTCTTGTTGTTGGCTGGTTCCTGATCCTGAGGGGACACACGGGAGGCGCAGACGGGTCAGCGCCCACGGCAGGTGCGGCTGCACCGGCTCTGCGGAAAGTGATCTTGGGGCTCGGGTCGCATCGACTGTCGGCCCTCGAGTCCACACACCGCAGGAAGACCCCTCCCCAGCCCAGGCCTGCTCTGTCCCCCCAGACACTGGATCTCGGGGACAGGGAAGACCCAGGAAGCGGGCAAAGTCAGAAGGGGACTCCAACTCTGCTTCCGGCTTCTGTTGCCGACAGAAGCAGAGCGCACAGGCGAGGCAGGAACCATGTGTCAGAGCTGCCCAACTGCTAAGCAAAAAGTTCCCACCGGCTGGGACCGTCACCAGGTGTAGACTCCCCACACAGCAGGTGCAGAGAGGCTTTCTGAAGAAAGGGCAGTCCCATGCTGCAGGCGACTGGCTCTCACCCTCCCCCCCCCCCCAACACACACACCTCTTTTTCTTCATTTTTATTAGCTAGGACAGAGAGAAATTGAGAGAGGATGGGAGACAGAGAAGAGAGGAAGACAGACACCTGAAGGCCTGCTTCACCGCTCGTGAAGTGCCCCCCACTGGTGAGCAGCAGAGGCTTGAACTTGGGTCCTTGCGCTCGTAATATGCACGCTTTACCAGGTGCACCACCACCCGGCCCCTGGGTTCCCCCCCCACCCCACTCTCTGTAACCCATCACTTCTGCCACACTGCTGGACTCACACTGCTGGACGCTTCAGAGAAGACAGCCCACACCTGCTCCAGGACAGACTCGTTGTAAATCTTCAAACTGTTCTTCATCCAGTTCTGAGAGGCAGGAAAGGCACAGGCTGAGCCCACAGCAGCGGTCCTGAGGGCGCCACACCCCCTCAGCTGGGTAGTGGGGGAGGTCGTCCCTGGCCACGCACACGTACCTGGAATTTCGCCTTTTTCCTGGGAACGTTGTCAAATCCACTGATTTGCACTAAGAGATCCCTCACTTTGGGGCTGACGTTGGGCTTTTTCATTAATTCGTTAATTTTCTAGCACAGAGAAAGGAAGAAGGTGAGACAAAAGGCATTAAGATTAAAAAAAAAAAAAAAAAAAAGAGGGCCGGGCGGTAGCACAGCAGGTTAAGCGCAGGTGGCACAAAGCCCAAGGACCAGCTTAAGGATCCCGGTTCGAGCCCCCGGCTCCCCACCTGCAGGGGAGTCGCTTCCCAGGCGGTGAAGCAGGTCTGCAGGTGTCTGTCTTTCTCTCCCCCTCTCTGTCTTCCCCTCCTCTCTCCATGTCTCTCTGTCCTATCCAACAATGAACATCATCAACAACACTAATAATAACCACAACAAGGCTACAACAACAAGGGCAACAAAAGGGGAAAAAAAAAATGGCCTCCAGGAGCAGTGGATTCATGGTGCAGGCACTGAGCCCCGGCAATAACCCTGGAGGCAAAACAAAAAAAAAAAAAAAGCATCAAGATTAAGCAGATGACACAGGAGCTTCACAGAAGCCAAAGGGTTCTCTGTCTCAGGGTTCCTTCCGGTGAAGACCGCCTAGCACTGCACAAGCTCCCTGAACAGACCCAGCTGTCTTCCCTTCCCTTTTCTTTTGAACAAGGTTGAAGGAGGGACGGAGGGAGGGTGAGAGAACAAGTGTGTGAGCAAGCAGGGAGGGGAGAGACAGAGAGGGAGAGATGCCTGCAGTGCTGCCCTACTGCTCTTGAAGTTTCGCCCTGCAGGTGAGGCCCAGGGGGCTTGAACCCGGGCCCTCACACACAGTTGAGTGTGTGCTCTTACTATGGGGCAACACCGCCCAGTCCCGTAGCTTTTGAACAAGCCCAGTAGAGCACTGGAGGGTCTCATCACAGCAGTCGGGCAGGGAGAAGAAAGAAAGGGGCGTTCAGGGAGTTGGGCGGTAGCACAACGGGTTAAGCGCACGTGGTGCAAAGCGCAAGGACCGGCATAAGGATCCCGGTTCGAGCCCCTGGCTCCCCACCTGCAGGGGAGTCGCTTCACAGGTGGTGAAGCAGGTCTGCAGGTGTCTGTCTTTCTCTCCCCCTCTCTGTCTTCCGGTCCTCTCTCCATTTCTCTCTGTCCTATCCAACAATGACGACAACAACAACAATAACTACAACAATAAAACAAGGGCAACAAAAGGGAATAAATATTTTTGAAAGAAAGAAAGAAAGAAAGAAAGAAAGAGGCGTCCAACTCAGAAAGGAAGAAACACTTCTCAGGACACACAGCTAGTAAGCAAACAACATGTGGGTTTGGAGAAGACAAAATATCTACAAGTCGCAGCCCGCAGACGTGAACATGGTTTGAATGTCAAAGTCTCGTTATCCCTGACAGCGGATGCTGCTGAGAGTGTCCCCAGGGAGAGCTAGTGGGGGCGTGGAATCGTTCCAGAGGAAATACACAACGCACATGGCGGTTAACAGCCAAACCCGGGGCAGCTCAGTTCACACGAGGGAACTCTTTGTTTCCTTGGGCCTGGAAGGCCGGAGCAGGACTGCGGAGCCACCTCTCTGCCCCGAGAGAGGCCTTCATTCGCCCTTCAATTACTCAGGCCCCATCGACCATTACAAGTGGGGCTCCCAGGCCGCCCCCCCCTCCCGCCAGGCCAAGCTTACCTGCAGCCACACCTGCTGCTTGGCGTCTCCTTTGTAAGTCTTCCCCTCATAGCCTTTGCCTCCGTACTTCTGGTCCTCACTGATGCACTTCACGTGGCTCTTATAGTCATCCCCCCTGGAAACGAGGTGACCATGGGACACCCTTCCCCGTGCCAGTGTCACCCCGTCCTCCCCGCCAACAGGGCTCATGACAGGGCAGTCACTGTCCTCCCTCCAGACTGCTCAGATGCCCCTCCCACTCCAATTTTTTTTTTCTATTTACTGATTCCCTTTTTTTGCTGTTGCCCTTGTTGTTTTTTATTGCTGTAGTTATTGTTGTTGATGATGTGGTCATCATTGCTGGATAGGACAGAGAGAAATGGAGGGAGGAAGGGAAGACAGAGAGGGGGAGAGAAAGACAGACACCTACAGACTTGCTTGCGAAGCGACTCCTCTGCAGGTGGGGAGCCCGAGGCTCGAACCAGGATCCTTAAGCCGGTCCTTGCGCTTTGAGCCATGTGCGCTTAACCTGCTGCGCTACCGCCCGATTCCTTTTTTTTTTTTTTTTAAGAGATTGATTTGTGTGCTTACGAGAGAGGGAACTAGAGCATCACTCTGGCTTCTGCAGGGTCCAGAACTGAACTCCGGACCTGACGCTGAGAGCTCAGGCCTTGAAGCGCTGTGCCCCTCCCCGGCTGCCACACCCACCTTACATCCAGGTGAGTGAGTCCTCGCTTGTTGTGCCAGGCAATGGCACACCTGGTTGATCAAACACATCACTGTGGGCAAGGACCTGGGTTCAAGCCCTGGTCCCCATCTGCTGGGGAGAAGCTTCATGAGCTGTGAAGCAGGTCTGCAGATGTCTCTCCCCTTCTCTACCACTCCCTCCCATCCCAACTCCTTTTCTCTCTGTCCCAGCAAATAAAAATAAAAAGGAAATAAATAAATATGGCTGTTAGTGGTGGATTCAGCATGCAGGCAGCAAGCCCCAGTGAGACCCTTAGAGGCAAAAAACAAAGAAAAGAAAAGAACTTGTGGGGGTCGGGCGGTAGAGAAGCGGGTTAAGCGCATGTGGCGCCAAGCGCAAGGACTGGCGTAAGGATCCAGGTTCGAGCCCCCGGCTCCCCACCTGCAGGGGAGTCGCTTCACAGGCGGTGAAGCAGGTCTGCAGGTGTCTGTCTTTCTCTGCCCCTCTCTGCATTTCTCTCGGTCCTATCCAACAACGACAACATCAGTAATAACTACAAGAATAAAACAACAAGGGCAACAAAAGGGAATAAATAATAAATAAATTTTAAAAAATAAATAAAATGAAGACAAGAACTTGTGGCTTTCAGCAAATCAATGTGTAGTGGAAGTAGTGCCTCTTCAGTGCTGGGATTCTTTCTTTTCTTTTTATTGCTACCAGGGTGACTGCTGGGACTCAGTGCCAACAGCACCACGAAGCCACAGCTCCCAGCAGTCATTTCTTTCTTTTTTTTTCGTTCTCATTTTTATTAGATAGGGCAGAGAGAAACTGAGAGAGAACGGGGGGATAGAGAGGGAGAGAAAGGAAGAAAGACATTTGCAGATCTCTGGCCCACCACCTGTGAAGCTTCCTTCCTGTAGGTGGGGAGCAGGGGCTGGAACTCAGGTCCTTGCCCTGCCAATCTGTGTGCCTAGCCAAGTGCACCACCACCAGCAAACCCCCCCCCCCCGGGACTCTTTCCTAAAATAACATTGTAAAGAAACTACATTCCACGCAAAGTTCTTCTATACTACTTGGTTTATTTATTGGTTTGTTTCCTACCACAATGTCTTCCTGTTCCAGCTGCTCAGCACTGGCTTCTGGTAGTTTCAGGGATTGGACCTGGGACCTCGGAGTCTTGAGTTTGGAAAGTCGCTTGCATGACCTCTATGCTCTCTCCATAGCCCTTGATAAATGTCTTCCGCCATACTGATAGGCGGGTTGTTTCTGGTTATACATGACCGTGTGTGATAAAAAGGGAAATAAATAATCCTCTGTAATCGAGTGTCTCTATCGTTAACTACAAAGTCTGAACAGCTTCTTTGAGACAGCAGGCCAGCAGGAATGTGGTTCTGAATAAGTTAGAACTTGATGCAAAACAGTGGTCAGGTCAAACAAATGTTCCGATCTCTGACTTTTAGGAGACAACGGGGGGAAAAAACTAATGTGTTTACTGTCAACCACTAATTCCCCAAATTTAAATTTAAAAAAGAATTTGCAAAAAAGGGAAAATAAACTATTAATAGCTAGTCATCCAAAAAGAGGAGGAGGTGGAGGAGGAAATAAGGGAAGGAAGGAAGGAAGGGAGGAAGGGAGGGAGGGAGGGAAAGAAGCTTGGTTCTACCTCCTCTAGGAGGTCCATGGGGTCTCTTTGGGGAATGTTCTGGACTAGGCCAAGAGCTGAGGCCCTCAGTGAGAAACAGACGAGCTTTGGGCTGGGGAGACAGCACAATGGCTCTGCAAACAGACTCTCCTGCCTAAGATCTGGGGTCCCATCAGCCAGAGGAGAGCAGGGCTCTGGCCTCTCTCTGTTTATCACTAAAACAAACAAACAAGCAATTCCCTGAGGCTCTAAGGTCCTAGGTTCAATCCCCATCACCACCAGTCAGAGCTGAGCAGGGCTTTGGTAAAAATAAATAAATAAAAACAAAAAACACTCCAGTCTCCCCTAATTCACACCTGCCTTCCTCCAAGGATGGGGCAAGAAGGAAGACTAGCCGTTTCTAAAAAACAAAACAAAAAAACCTGTTTTTCTTTTTCTTTTTTAAGTATCTTCATTTATTGAATGAAGCCAGAAACTGAGAGGCAAGGGGGAGATAGAGAGGAAGAGAGACACCTGCAGCCCTGCTTCACCACTTGACAAAGCTTTCCCCCTGCAGGTGGGGACCAGGGGCTCAAACCCGGGTCCTTACACACTGTAACATGTGTGCTCAACCAGGTGTGCCACCACCCAGCCCCAAAAGTTTGTTTTTCTTCATCATCATCATCATCATCATCATCACTGCTTTTCCAGTGGGTAAAGGCCTTGTGGACAGCACGGGGTAGGGGGGAGGTACAGGGGGTGTCCAGCCCGTAAGGCCACAGGGCGTGACACTGGGTCCATTCCCCAGAGCAGCTAATTAATTAATTAAAATCAGACAGTGGTACAAATGTCCCAGGTGCCACTAAGGATGGGGACAGAAGGATTGTGAGCTGCTTTTTATCTAGAAACGTCTGACGCTGAATCTGCAGGAGCCAGGCCGGCAGGTCCAGGGCTATCCTGCCCAGACCCCTGCCTCAGCTTGGCTGACACACTTGACACACCTGCACCCTCCCCATGACCACCATCACCTCCCACCAGTCAGCCGGACCCTCCCTTCTGTGCCTTGTGACACTTACAAAGCCTCACCCCCTGGGGACAGCTCACTGGAGCAAGGCTGGGCAGCTGTGAGGTGGCAGCCACCGGCTGAGGCTAGGTGTCACCACCACCCCCTCCCCAGCCTCCCACAGAGTTGTCCCCAGGAAGGAAGTGGCCTCATGGAGTGAGGCCGTGAGCCCTGCTGTCCCTCCCTCAGGTCTGCCCCATGGCTCGAGCCCCGTGACAGCCAGGACCCCTCCCCACACACACTGGACCTCGGCTCCGGGTCCCCTCGAGTGATGCGTGGAACTTACCAGAAGTCCTTCCCGCAGTCGATGCACGAGAGGCACTCACAGTGGGGGCACACGGCCACGTGCTTCTCCACCTGCACCTTCTTCACGGACTCCCCGCAGGCATTGCACGTGAAGAAGACCATCTTCCGCTGAATGCTTGGACGGCTGGGTACTCTCTGGCGAGACAACCCTGACTCCTTCCCCTGAGAAGCGGGAAATGTCAGAGAACCACTGAGCCCTGGCCTTGTCCCTGATATCTTGTCCCTGATCCACCAATCACAGGCTTGACTTGGCCATCACTGGTTCAGGGGTCTCTAAACGCCAATCACAGGCTTTATCCTGGAGTCTCCCTCCACCCAGATAATCTTGAGGGTGTGTCCTCTACCTGCCAGGACCTGCTCTAAACAGATCTGGGGATTATCCCACAGAAATCCCACCAACCCTCAGGCCTGGGGGAGGGAAGGGTTAGAGGTGCCTGCCACAGAGAGTCACAGGCTTCCCCGGGGTCACACGGCAGCGGAAGCAGCTCTGAAACTGAGCTTCACTGAGGTCTGCAGATGGAGACTTGTCTCAAGTGGCCTCCCCCAGGGCTCTGTTCCGGCTCCTACGCTATTTAATATTTACATCAATGACCTCACAGAAACTTCTTCAAGGAAGTTCATCTACGCCGATGACATCTGCTGTGCAACTCAGGCATCCAAGTTCGACATCCTCGAGGAAACACTCACGAAAGACATGTCTCTGATATCTGATTACTGTAAAAAATGGCGACTAATTCCTAGCACTGCAAAAACGGTATCATCTGTTTTCCATCTACACCATGCCTCGGCCTCGCGTGAGCTTAATGTGCAGCTTGGCGATACGAGAATCCGGCATGAAGCCCAGCCAGTCTATCTTGGCGTTACTCTCGATCGCACCCTGTCATTTCACAAACATCTCATAAAAACTGCAGCAAAGGTGGGCGCGAGGAGTAACATCATTGCAAGACTGGCCAGCTCCTCATGGGGTGCGAGCGCTTCCACACTACGATCATCATCTCTGGCATTATGCTATTCCACTGCAGAATACTGTGCCCCAGTATGGTTCCGTAGCCCCCATGTCCACTTGGTCGATTCCAAATTATATTCCTCCATGAGGATAATTTCTGGAACCATCCGTTCCACCCCGGTTCCATGGCTGCCAGTTCTTAGCAACATCGGCCCGCCAGATATTCATCGGGATGCGGCATCATGGAAGTTCATTTCCCACGTCTACGCTCGACCGGACCTGCCAATATAGGCGGATATCTTCGCCCACCCTGTCCAACGCTTAACGTCTCGTCACCCAATCTGGTCCCCTACGCCTACACTGAACGTCTTTCTCTGTTCCAGACTCTTGGAAACAGAGTTGGCAGTCAGCTGAGGTCAAGAACAAACACCTCATCACAGAGCCCTGCAAGCGTCAACCCGGCTTTGACCTAGCACGTTATGATCGGGCCCTCCTCAATCGCTATCGAACAGGCCATGGCCGGTGCGCCGCTATGTTCCATCGCTGGGGAGCCAGAGACGACCCGAACTGCCCCTGCGGCTACAGACAGACTATGACCCACATAGTCAACGACTGCCACCTCTCCAGATTCAAAGGAGGTCTCGAAACTTTACATCAGGCTCAACCTGACACTGTTGACTGGCTACGGAAGAAGGGCAAACGCTAGAAGAACTGACGTCTGCTGAGCTGGCTCGAGTTCAGTAGCAACTAAGCCAAGCACCCTAGTTGCTTATTTGGCCCAGAGCCCTGCTCAGCTCTGGCTGGCGGTGTTGTTGGGGATGGAACCTGGGAGCTCAGAGCTTCAGGTACAAAGAGTGTTTTTGAAGAACCATTATACTATCTACCCAGCCCTATTTGTTTTAGTCTAATGAAAGAGAAACAGAAAGAGACAGAGCCCAGAGCCCTGCTGAGCTCTGGCTGATGGTGTTGCTGGGGATTGAAACTGGGACTTGAGAGCCTCAGGCAGGAGAGTCTTTTAGCCAAAGCATCATTCTATCTTCCCCGCCCTAAATTACCTTTTTCTAAGAACAATTCCACATTATTTGTTAACGAGAAAGAAAACACATATGAACTCTGAGTACCACTCTGGCAAATGCAATGGGACTCTGCCCGCGCGTCAGGCGCACTGCCTGCTGGGCCACATGGAGGGACCCGTTCTAGTAACGGCTCAGCACATGTGGGTTCCTCCCTCCCCGTTCCCCTTCCCTTGAACCCTCCAATGTCTTTACATCTGCCCTGACTCTCAGTTCGGCCCCCAAACACAATCAGAACGTGCCCTGGGCAGGTGAGGTGGGATTAAGGAAAGTTTAGACGGTGGAGAAGTCTAGGAACTAAGAAAGCAGCTTTTTTGCAGTGTGAGCGCCTCATGCCTGTGTGACTCCACCGCTCTGGCCCATTTCCTTCATTCTTTCAATCTGAGAGACACCACAGCACTGCCCCCGCCATCTCTGGAGCTTTCTCCTGTGCTGTAGGGCACCACAACTCCAGCCCTGGGCTGCTGGGCGAGTTCTCTCCTGGCCCCTCAGATAATTTCTCTGAGCACTGAAAATGCCCCCTTCCCCCTCCCCCACATCAGTGAGCCCTCCTGGGTGGTGACAGTGAGGCTGGGGGTCTCTTCTGTCCCAAGAGATGGGGAAGTGGGGAGGGGCTGCTCTCACACACTCGAAACTCCCCTCTGCACCCCTCATTCCCACCGGGTCACCTGAGCCAGGACCGTCCCCTGTTCAGTGTGGGGAGATGACGAGAGCCCATGACTCTGGCGTGGGGTCACGCAGACACCCCGCCCCGCCCGTAGCCAGGGGCCCCACGCTCGCAGTGAACCAGAGCTGCCCAGAACGTCCATGCGCCACTCCGTGTCCACTAACGGGGCGCGGGGACACTGGGGTCAAGGACAAGACAGGTCCCTCGGCAGTCACCAGGCCTCTGTCTGGGAGAGGCCGCTGCCATGACGGCCTGCCGAGAAAGGGACAAGGACTTCGCTTCCTTCGGTTGGTGGAACCGGGGACAGACATGCGGCGTCACCACTCGGGGCCACTCGTCACTCAGACCTAGAGACAGAGAGGCAGGGGGACACCACAGCCCCAGAGCTTCCTTGGTCGCCAAAGCTCATTTCCAGGTGATGCTGGGGCTCAGACCTGGGTCACAGGCACGGAGAGGTGGAAGCCCTCCCCGGGAGCAGGCTCTGCGGCTCCCCAGGACTCCATCAGGATGGCAGCCCCCCTCCCTGAAGCCCCAGCTGCAGCCTGCAGGGTAGCTGATTGGGGGGGTGGGGTGGGACTTGGGGCGTCGGCAAGAAGCAGCTGGGAACAGCATGCAAACATGGGGTCCCCTGGAGGCTGGGCTCCCAGAGCCGCTGTGAGGTCAGGACACCTGTGCAGACAGACAGACACCTTCTCCGTCTCTGCAGCAAAGGCTGGCGGGTGGGGCGGGCTGCTTCTCTGGAACAGGGCGGGGTCTGCGCAAACCACCTGCAGGCTGGAGACCCCCCCCCCAGGCCTTGGACTTAAACCCTGGCACCACCATGAGCCAGAGGTGAGCAGTGGGGATAATGAAAGCCAGCAGAAAGAAAGGGAGGGTGGGGGGGCGGCGCACCCATATAGCACACACAGTATCGTGCACAGGGACCCGGGTTCGAGCCCCCGCCTTCCCCCCACCCTCCACCTGCATGGGGGAAACGTCAAGAGTGGTGAAACGGGTCTGCAGGTGTGTGTCTCTCTCCCTACCTCCCCTTCCTTTCTCACTTTCTCTCTGTCCTGTCAAATAAAATAAAACAAAATAAAATGGAAGGATGGAAGGCGGTGAAATAGCTCAGTTGGAAAGTCTGCTGTTGGGTCACATATGTGACCCAGGTTTTCAAGCCCAGCCTTGAAGGCATTTAAAAGGGCTTCAAGGGAGTCGGGCGGTGGTGCAGCTGACGCAAAGCGCAAGGACCGGCGTAAGGATCCCGGTTCGAGCCCCCGGCTCCCCACCTGCAGGGGAGTCGCTTCACCTGCGGCGAAGCAGGTCTGCAGGTATCTGTCTTTGTCTCCCCCTCTCTGTCTTCCCCTCCTCTCTCCATTTCTCTCTGTCCTATCCAACAACGACAACAATAAAATAAGGGCAACAAAAGGGAATAAATAAGTAAATAAAAATAAAAGGGCTTCAGTTTTGTGGTCTTTTTTTTTTTTTTTAACTCTACCTAAAAATAAAAATAAATAAATAAATGGCAGGGGTATATATAACATAGTGGTTATGCAAAGAGATTCTCATGCCTGAGGCTCTCAGGTTCCAGGTTCAATCCCCTAAACCACCATAACCTAGAGCTGAGCAAGGTTCTGTAAAAAATTAATTAATGAAAAAAAAAATCACTAGACTGGCATGCGAGGAAGCAGCTTCAGTAGTGGAGTAGTCCGGAGTGCTGCTCGTGTTTGCCTGTGTCTCTGGCTCCATCCCCAGCACTGGTGACTGCAGTGAGTGGAGTGCTGTCTGGCTTCTCTCTCTCAGTCTCTTTAGTTTCATGTGAAACACTGTATCTGTCATATGTATCAGGAACATCAGTTTAAAATAAAAATATCAATACACTCAGAACTCAGCCTGGGGGCGCCTGAATCCAGAATGGTGAGTGCTGTACTGACCAAGGTGGGGACAGAGGGCGAGGGACAAGGGGATTAGGTTTGTGAGGAGCTAACACCCCCAGCCCAAAATATGAGCCCCAAAGAGCAGTGAGCTTGTAGGCCGGGCAGTGGCACATGCATTTAAGCGCATGTAGTACTAAGTGCAGGGACCTGCTCGAGGATCCAGGTTCAAGCCCCCGGCTCACCACCTGCAAGTGGAAGGTCTGCAGGTGTCTTATCTTTCTCTCTCTCTCTATCTTTCTCTCCCCTCCTCTCTCAATGTCTCTCTGTCCTATCCAATAAGATGGAAAAAATGGCCACCAGGAGCAATGGATTCGTAGTGCCAACACATCGAGCCCCAGAGATAACCCCGGAGGCAATAAACAAACAGCAAATTTAAAACCTCCCCAAAACACAGCTGAGCCCCCCCCCCCCCAGTCCAGCTCAGGCTCCACAAGCTCAGAAGAGGATGTGCTCCCTGACTTCCTAAGGACCCCAGGAGAGAACTCAGCACCTCTCACTGATGGAGCAGCATTGGCCTCACATGCGGGCTTGGCTGGGTGCGTCCTGGCTTCCCGAATACCAGCGGAAAAATGCAAATGCTCACAAGAGGTTTTAGAGCAAGAAGCACTGTTTCTCCTCGGGGAGTGAGGGGGCCTGGAAATACAATGTCCAGACTCCTGGACATCCCTGAGGTCCCCTCCTGTGTGGTCAAGCCCCTCTACTCCCACCCTTAGCCCCAAGGGTGCTAAGATGTCACTCTTTAGGGGGCAGAAGCTGAACAAGACCGCCCCCTCCCTTCTTTCTCTCCCTGGCCACGAAGATCACCCTAATCTAGCCACGAAGATCATCCTCTGAGGTCTCGTAGAGTGGAGAGTGAGCGTGTGAAGAGAGAAAGAAGCAGAAAGTGACATTGACGGAGCAGCTGAGAACAAGCCCGGTTCTCCTCCTGTCAAGTCTGGGTGAGCCCTGAGGTCCTGAGTGGGGGGTGCTGAAGCCCCCAACCAAGAGTCTGGCGGTCTGGAGTGAGGGAAGGACAAGTGAGTCCAGGCCTCCCCCCATCCTCCCCGGGCCCTGTGGAGAGGGCTGCCAGGGACCGTCCTGAATCTCTCTGCATCCTCTTTGCAAAAACCCAGAAAGGACCAACGGAGGCTGGAGGCTGGGAGAGGTCGGGGGTGCCCCTGAGCCTCTGAGAATCCCCCCAACTCTCCTGCCCAGCACGCAGGGCATCAGCTGCTTCAGAATAGCCTGGCTGAGCTGGTCGCACGACCACTCGGGCAGGGTCCCACCCCTGGGGGCTCGCAGGGGGGCTGGAGTGGAGGTGCCGGCTGGGCGGGTGTCCGGGGAGATGGGTGGTCGTGGAGGGCAGGACGTGCAGGCCTGGGTCCCAGGTTCCATCCCCGGCACTGCGTGTGCCAGAGCGGGCTATGGCCTGTCTCCTTAAATCAACCTGGGGGTTCGGGGAGGTGGGGGGCAGCAAGTTCCCAGGGGGCCTGTCTGCAGGAACTGTCCCTCTTGCCAAAGGTGACTCAGCTGCAGCCCCCTCCCTGTCCAGGCCCACACCCCGTGCTCATGCAACCCTCACGATCGGTCCTTGATCTAAGACTCTTCCCCCTGGGGCAGACGAGGGAACTGAGGCACAGAGAGGAAGGAGGTCGCCCAGCCAGCTGGAGGACAGCAGAGAGATGAGCTCTCGGTTGTAGCGGTCCTGAGTCTCCGTGCTCTCAACCCTCACTGAGTCCTCCTCCTCCTCCTCCTCCTCGGGGACCGGGATCCCCGGGACTCCCAGGGGACAAGCTATGGGTTCCCAGCCTACAGGCCAAGGTTTTGCAGCAAGGCTGAGCCCTGCATGGGGCTGCCCCGGCCGGGGGTGGCGGAGGCGGGGACGCGTCCCGATGCACCTGCCTCGCAGGCTTGCAACCGGGGAAGCCGATTCCCAGCAAGCGCAGGACCAGCCCGGAGCTCGGCTGCACGCTGCCCGGCTGTAACACCCCTTCCCCGGTGCAAGCCCGGAGGGGGGGGGCTTGCAGAGTGACAGCGCAGGCCCCGATCGCGCCCTCGCCCCCTCACCCTGCGAGCCCGGCCCCGGCATCGGGCCGCCGCGTCCTCACCTCTCGGCCTGCGCCCGCCAACGGTTTCAACCGGCCGCCGGGAGCACGTGGAGCCGCTGCCGCCCGCCCAGCTCTGCCGCCGTCGCCTCCCTCTCCGCCTGCCCGGCGCCGAACTGGCTTCACAGTCACACCGTGCGCCTGCGCGGACAGGCCACGCCCCTCGGGGGGGGTTTGGGGCGGAGGTGACGTCACCGGAAGCCAGAGCGTGGGTCCGACCGTCCGAGGGGGCGTGGTCGCGATGGTTCCGCGAGCGGCCGGTGCCCGCCGGCGGCGCTGAGTTGGCGGGGCGGTGAGGCTGCGGGGCTACAGCGGCCTCCGCGGGTAAGGCGGGCCGGGCGGGTGCGTGCGGGGCCCGCAGGGCGCGGGGGGGGGGGGGTGGGACGCGGAGAATGTGGCTGCATGGGGGGGGGGAGGGCGGAGTTCCGGGGGGCCTGGGGCTGTGTCTGGGACCGCTGACCTCTGACCCCCTGACCCCTGACCCCTGACCGCATGGGGCTCCCCCGACCCCGGTCGGCAGACACCCCCCCCCGCCCCGCACAGGACCCCGGACACGCTGTTTCCGGCCGTGCAGACCCCGCCCCGGCCTCCCCCACCCCCCCCCCCGCCGGCCCCGGTAGAAGGGAGGGCGGGCTGGCCGTTACTGTTATTCGTTATTGTTGCGGGGGGGGGGGGGGCTCGCTGCCCCAGAGCGCTTTGCGGCAGCCTCCTCAATCTCACTGTTGATTGGATTTTACTCCGTGTTGCCTCCAGGGTGCTCGCCGGGGCGACTCGCTGCCCGCACTAGGAATCCAGACCCAGGGCTGCTGGAGGAGACCCAGTGTGGGCCCCATTGTCTCGCCCTTGTTGTCTGTCTGTCTGTCTGTTTTTTAATTGTTGTTGTTGTTATTATTATTGTGGTGGTGGTGGTGGATGTCGTCGTCGTTGTTGTTGGCTAGGACAGAGAGACATGGAGAGAGGAGGGGAAGACAGACAGAGAGGGGGAGAGACAGACAGACACCTGCAGACCTGCTTCACCGCCTGGGAAGCGACTCCCCCTGCAGCTGGGGAGCCGGGGGCTCGAACCGGGATCCTCACGCCGGTCCCTGCGCTTCACCCGCTGCGCCACCGCGGACTGCCACTCGTTTTATTTATCTATTTTCCTCCGGGGTTATTGCTGGGCTCGGTGCCTGCAACCCATGAATCCACCGCTCCCGGAGGCCATTTATTCCCCCTTTTTGTTGCCCTTGTTGTTGTAGCCTCGTTGTGGTCATTATTATTACCATTGTTGATGTTGTTCATTGTTGGACAGGACAGAGAGACATGGAGAGAGGAGGGGAAGACAGACAGAGGGGGAGAGAAAGACAGACACCTGCAGACCTGCTTCACCGCCTGGGAAGCGACTCCCCTGCAGGTGGGGAGCCGGGGGCTCAAACTTTGCACCACACACTTTGCACCACTTGCGCTTAACCCACTGCACCACCGCCGACCCCCCCCACACACACACTCGTTTTATTTTAAAGAGACAAGGAGTCGGGCGGTGGCGCAGCGGGTTAAGCGCAGGTGGCGCAAAGCACAAGGACCGGCGTAAGGATCCCGGTTCGAGCCCCCGACTCCCCACCTGCAGGGGAGTCGCTTCACAGGAGGTGAAGCAGGTCTGCAGGTGTCTGTCTTTCTCTCCCCCTCTCTGTCTTCCCCTCCTCTCTCCATTTCTCTCTGTCCTATCCAACAACGACAACAACAACAATAACTACAACAATGAAACAAGAGCAACAAAAGGGAATAAATAAATAAAAATAAATATTAAAAAAAAATTAAAAAATAAATAAATAAAGAGACAGAGAGTGAGCGAGCCCAGAGCTCTGCTGGGCTCTGGCAGATGGTGGTGCTGGGGGACTGGATCCCGGGGCCTCAGAGCCTCAGGCAGGAGAGTCTTTTGCAGACCCCCTGTGCTGCCTCCCCAGCCCCCAGCCCCCAGCCGCCACCACCCATCCCACAGAGACAGACAGATGGGGAGAGAGAGAGGGGGGACGCACCCCAGCACCCCAGCACGAAGTCCCCTCCACCCCAGGGTGGCGCAGGCCTGGACGTGGGCAGCAGAGCAGGTGCACCCGCGGGAGGGCTGTCTCCCCAAGGTCCTGGCTTCACCCCCGTCCTGGAAGCCCACCTTGCCCTCCCATCTCCTCCTCCCCGGCCGAGAGTCTGGGGACTCTGCAGCCCCAAGGGGGGGGACCAGCTCCTGTCCCTCGGCCCGACATCCCCTAGCCAGTGCTCAGCGCCCCTCTCGTGTCCGCGGGAATGTGGCTGGGGAGGGTGGCCCAGCCGCCGGGTCATCCTGTCGCAGGGTCACTCCCCTTCCTCTCGCTGGCAGCTGCCACCAGGCCACAGGTTGGGTCCCCAGCAGGCCTCCTGCCAGGCCAGGGCAGGGTCTGCTTTGCCTTGCCCTGCCCCTTCCCCACCCCAGCCCTCCCCTTCAGGGGTAAAATGCGCTCATCCATCCGGTCTGTCCCCACGCTGCCACCCAGCATGGACAGTCCTCTCCAGGCTCGAGGGGTCGGCTAGCTGCCCAGGGCCACACACACACCCCGCGTGGACCGTGGTCGTGCAGGGGCAGCCTCCCCACCGTCACCGTCTGTCCTCCCGCAGGTCCTCGCCGTTGGAGCATGGACCCCGCGGCCGCCCACAGCCGCCACCTCCTCCAGCAGCTGCAGGAGCAGCGCATCCAGGGCCTGCTGTGTGACTGCATGCTGGTGGTGAGGGGCGTCTGCTTCAAGGCCCACCGCAGTGTGCTGGCTGCCTTCAGCCACTACTTCAGGTGGGCGGGGCGGGGACCTCAGAGACACACACACACACACCCCGCCACCATCCAGGGCCCTGAGGTTGTCCCTTTAGAAGGCCTAGTGGGGGATATGCCATGTGGAAAACTGGGAGATGTTACACATGTGCAAACTGCTGTGCTTACTGTCAACTGCAAAGCATTAACTCCCTAATAAAGAAAAGAGGAGAAAATTTAAAAAGAAAAACCAAACCCTTTAAGGAGGACTGACAGCTGTCTGGGTACAGTCCCTCTCAGCATGTCAGTCCTCTCTGTGTGTTTTAATTTGACCTTTTCAGGAGAGAGAGAGAGAGATCCCTGCTAACGTGTTGTATAATAAGAGGCCAGCAGCCCAGGCTCTGGGCCAGCTCCCCGCCCCCAGACCCCAGAGCAAACTCTGCAGCCAGGAGCGCTGGGGGGGCTGGGGGGTGGGTAGGGGCCTTGCAGCCCCACGGGGTCTGTCTCCTCCCCGCAGCTGTGATGGAGAAGGGAAATGAGGCGCTGGGAGCAGTGGAGATGCTGGTGTGAAGCCCCAGGGGCCAAGACCAGCCATCCTGTGCAATTGACTGAATCGGCGGCCTCTGCTTCCTGGGGCCTTGTGCCAGCACAGTTTCCCCACTCCGGGCCACTTGTCTTTTTTCTTCTTTCTTTCTTTTTTTTTTAATATCTTGTTAATTTATTGGGTAAAGACAGAAACTGAAAGGGAAGGGAGAGATGAGAGAGAAAAGGGAGAGACCTGTAGCCCTGCTTCAACAACTCATAAAGCTTCTTCCCTGAGATGGGGAGCTGGGACCTCAAAGCTGGCTGATTGCTTATGCCAGCGTGTGCTAGCAGCCCCCTCTATTGCAATCATTTTTTTAAATTTATTTTATTTTATTTTTTAACCAGAGCACTGTTCAGCTTTGGCTTATGGTGGTGCGGGGGATTGAACCTGGGACTCTGGGGGCCTCAGGCATGAGAGTCTGCTTGCTATCTACCATATGCATTATGCTATCTACCCTCCGCAGTCTTTTTGTTTTAATACTTATTTATGTATTCCCTTCGGTTGCCCTTGTTTTTTTGTTGTTGTTGGATAGGACAGAGAGAAATGGAGAGAGGAGGAGAAGACAGAGGGGGGAGAGAAAGACAGACACCTGCAGACCTGCTTCACAGCCTGGGAAGTGACTCCCCTGCAGGTGGGGAGCCAGGGGCTCAAACCTGGATCCTTATGCCGGTCCTTGCGCTTTGCGCCACCTGCGCTTAAGCCGCTGTGCTACCGCCCGACTCCCTCGATTATACTCTTTAAATCTTGGCATTTAGAGGGTGGTGATTTTGAACAGTAACAGTGTCATTGGATTCTCAGGCAGAGAGACTGGACACCCCAAGGCTTTAGTGCAGGAAGCCGTGTCTGTGCTGCCTGCAGACCCAACCGGACTCGTGTCCACAGGAGACGGGGGCCCGGGGCACCATGGCGCTGGCCTTTATACAGTGACCACCTTCCCACAGTCACTACAGCCACCAGCTGCACAGGGCCCTGTCTCTCCTGTGTGTACAGAGAGTGCACCTTGTCTGGCTGGTCAGCAGATTCTCAGGTCACTTGGGTGACAGCAGGAGGAAGCTCTGTGTGTGCCGGGGGGGGGGGGGGAGGCAGGTGGCCGCCAACTTGTTTTTCTTTAACTGAGAAGTGAAGCCCGGCTTTTCTCTTTAAGAGCTACCCCTCAGGAGTCGGGCGGTAGCGCAGCGGGTTAAACGCACGTGGCGCCAAGCGCAGGGACCAGCGTAAGGACCCCGGTTCGAGCCCCCGGCTCCCCACCTGCAGGGGGGGTTGCTTCACAGGCGATGAAGCAGGTCTGCAGGTGTCTGTCTTTCTCTCCCCCTCTCTGTCTTCCCCTCCTCTCTCCATGTCTCTCTGTCCTATCCAACAACGATGACATCAACAATAACAACCACAGCAATGAAACAAGGGCAACAACAGGGAATACATAAATAAAGCGCTACCCCTCGCCCACCTGGGCAGGAACGCCCAGCACCAGAGGCGCCCTGGGCAGTGGGCGGGCAGCGCCGACCCCCATGCCGACCTGGATCCCCCATCTCTCCCCAGGAGCCTCTTCCAGAGCTCATCGGGCCCCAAGAACGACGTCTTCCACCTGGACATGAACAGCGTGAGCGGCATCGGGCAGCTGCTGGACTTCATGTACACCTCGCGCCTGGAGCTGAACCGCGACAACGTGCAGGCCATGCTGGGCGCGGCCCGGAGCCTGCAGGTGCAGCGCGCCCTCAGCCTGTGCCAGGCCTTCCTCTCCTCCGACGCGCCCTCCGGCCCGCCGCCCACCCAGCCGGCCCCCGATGGCCTGGACTCGGGCTGCCCGGAGCCGCCTCCCCCGCGGCCCAGCTACTACCGCAAGCTCAGGAGCTTCTACAGCAGCGCGCAGCGGCCCCGGCCGGCCTCGGGTCCCTGCCCCGGGAGGCTGGCACCGGCGGGGCAGCCGGGCACCGTGGACGGCCCCCAGCCCGCAGGTGATCCCAGCCCGGCCCCCGCCCCCGATGGCCCCGGCCCGCCGCCCGCCAGGCCGATGAGGCTCAAGAAGGCCGTGCACCTGAAGAAGCTCAATTTCCTCAAGGCCCAGACACCCGCCGAGCGGATGCCCGTGCCCCCCGCAGGTGCCCCTCCAACGGAGGGCACGGAGCCTGCCGCCGGGGACGACGGCGCCCAGAAGGGCGGCCCCCAGGACTCGGGAGAGAACGAGAGTGGGGAAGCCGGCCACCCCCGGGACTCGGGCCACCTCCCCGAGACGGTCAGGCCGGAGGACGCCGAGACCCCCGGAGACCAGGCCCCGATCCCCCCGGCGCAGCGACAGTACGCGTGCGAGCTGTGCGGGAAGCCCTTCAAGCACCCCAGCAACCTGGAGCTCCACAGGCGGTCTCACACAGGTACCCCCACCCCTGCGCTCGGCTGCTGTTCCCAGAGGTGTCGGCACCCTCCCTACCCACCCCTTCGGGATTCGAGGCTCGTTTATTTATCTGGGTTGGTGAGACAGCCGCCTGCATGGATGGGGCATCTACCTGGGGGCATCGTGGTGTCTCTCTGCCTCTGTCTCTCTGTCTGTCTGAAAGTCGGCCAGGTATGATGAAGCTGAAATGACAGCCAGAGGAGGAGGAGAAGGAGGCTGATGGGGCTGGGGGACACCAGAGAATCTCTTTGGAGAGAGAAGGGGAAGCAGAGCCCCCCTGTGACACCGGCGATGCTGGCGGTCAGACTCAGGACGCCTCCTGGCCTCAGCTCCTTTACACTTCGGGGCAGCGTCTCCTGAAGAATGATACTGCAAGCTGTGCAAATTCTTTTTTTATTTTATTTTATTTTATTTATTTATTTATTCCCTTTTGTTGCCCTTGTTGTTTTATTGTTGTAGTTATTATTGTTGTTGTTGTTGTTGGATAGGACAGAGAGAAATGGAGAGAGGGAGGGGAAGACAGAGAGGAAGAGAGAAAGACAAACACCTGCAGACCTGCTTCACCGCCTGTGAAGCGACTCCCCTGCAGGTGGGGAGCCGGGGTTCGAACAGCTTTTTTTTTTTTAAATATTTATCTATTGACTTGTTTTGCCCTTGTTTATTGTTGTAGTTCTTGTTATTGAGGTCATCGTTGTTGGACAGGACAGAGAGAAATGGAGAGAGGAGGGGAAGACAGAGAGGGGGAGAGAAAGACAGACACCTGCAGACCTGCTTCACCGCCTGGGAAGCGACTCCCCTGCAGGTGGGGAGCCGGGGGCTCGAACCGGGATCCTGACGCTGGTCCTTGCGCTTTGCACCACCTGCACTTAACCTGCTGTGCTACCGCCCGACTCCCACAAGCTGTGTAAATTCTTTTTTTTTTCTTCTACAGATTCTTTCTCAGAGCCAGTTTCAGTTGTTAACTTCACTTACCGTTTTCTGTGCTAAACCTTCCCCCTGTGAAGAGATACAGCAGCTGTGAGCCTAGACTTCAGTGTTATGATCTCTCAGTCTCTCCCTCTCTCTCTATCAAGAATGAAAGAGAGAGAGAGAGAGAGAGAGAAAGGGGGAAGGAAGTTATTCTGATGTAATCTAGATTTCAAGTTCATGCTAACACAGAGAAGCTGTATTTAGTTGTCTCTTTAAAATTTTGATTTTTTTTATAAGCACAGATGAACTCAGACTAAACTCATTGAATTTGATTTGACTTTTTTCTTTAAAATTTATTTATTTACTCATTACCGGTTTTATTATTTGTGAGAAAGATAGGAGAGAGAAAGAACCAGACATCACTGTGGTACATGTGCTGCCAGGGATCGAACTCGGGACCTCGTGCTGGAGAGTCCAAACAAAGCTTATTTTATCTGCCCCCAGAATTCATTCGGGCTCAGTGCTCGCACTAAGAATTCATTGCACCAAGCGCAAGGACCCGCGGAAGGATCCCGGTTCGAGTCCCCGGCTCCCCACCTGCAGGGGAGTCGCTTCCCAGGCGGTGAAACAGGTCTGCAGGTGTCTGTCTTTCTCTCCTCCTCTCTGTCTTCCCCTCCTCTCTCCATGTCTCTCTGTCCTATCCAACAACGATGACATCAATAACAAGGACATTAATAACTACAACAATAAAACAAGGGCAGCAAAAGAGAATAAATAAATAGGTATTTAAAAAAAAAAACAACAAAAAGAATCCCTTGCTCCTGGCTGCCCTTCCCCCCCTTTCATTCTGTAGGACAGAAAGACATTGAGGGAGAAAGAGAGACACCTGCAGACCTGCTTCACTGCTAGTGAAGCTCCCTCCCCACCCCCCACACAAGGGGAGCAGGGGCTCGAACCCGGGTCCTTGTGAGTATCCTTGCACATAGTACAATGTGTGCTTGACCAGGTGTGCCACCGCCCGGCCCCTTTCTTTAAGATGTCTATATGTCTATATTTTCTTTTAATAAGACACCAGAGCGCTGCTGGGAACTGCATCTGGGGCCCCTGAGCCTCAGGCATCAAGGCTAGTGTGCGCTGTCTGCACCTCCTCAGCCCCGGAGTTACTAAAGTGATTTAGATTCCGAGTCTTAGGAAAGATGATCTGGGAAGCAGAAGGTAAGTTTTTCATATACATGCATCTCTTTAAAAAAACAAAACAAAACTTCCCGCCCGGCAGCCCTGCAGGAGCCGCTGAATAGTCCGCCCGGCAGCCCTGCAGGAGCCGCTGAATAGTCCTAGGGAACCTCAGAGCCAGAACACGGGTCCAGATTCTAATGGCCAGCAACTTGGAAAAGCAGAAGACATTCTAGCCAGGGAATTGTTATCTCTGAAGTAAATAAATAAACATTTGCTTACTAACATGAGAGAAGACAGCGAGAACCAGAGCATCACACTGGCACATGGTGGAGATGCCGGGGATCCAACTTGGGACCTCGTGCTCCCAAGTCTAGCTCCCTGCTCACTCGCTGCACCACCTCCCAGGTTCCCTGAAGATGGGCAATTCTCAGCGACGCCTCCTCACCTGAGGGGGCCGTCGGGAGGGGCGCAGGGGGCCGGGATCTTCAGAGACTGCTTATTAGAACCAGTGGTGCACATTCAGGGAGGCACCGTGAAGCCTGACTCTGAGGGGCTGGTTCCCTAGAGACTGGCTGGGTCCGCTGAGGCTTCTCCGCATAGCAGGGGCCGTGACTGCCGCTCCCCCGGGGCTCCAGTGCCCCCCTCGGAGTGGCCCAGGCAGAGGTGAGGAAGTCGGTTCCCACCGGGGCTGGAAGGCGGTAGAAAGAGCTGCAGCACTGACGCCCTCTCGAGAGGGTCCGCATCCCCGGGCGCAGATGGGAAGGAACCCCTCATCCTGCTGGCTGCTGTCAGCACAGGGCCGGGCAGCGTACCCGGTGGAGCAAACATGTCACTACATGCGAGGACCCCCATTGGGGCCCCTGCTCCCCACCCCGGGGGGGAAGCTTCACGAGCAGTGAGGCGGGCCAGCAGGTGTCTTATCTTTCTCTCTGTCCCTGTCTCTTCTAAACTTCTCTCTAATCAAACAGAAAGCGCGGGGGGTGGTCACCGGGAGCAGTGGATGCACAGTGCCAGCACCGCACCCTGGTGGCAATAAAAAAAAAAAAAAGGAAATTGTGATCAGGTGGGGGAGGGGTCTGGTAGAAGGACAGGTGATTTGAGGTCTGTGCTGCTGGGCCAGAAAGCTGACTTTGGGGCTGGGTTAAGCGCACACAGTGCTGAGTGCAAGGACCCAGGTTCAAGCTCCCCCGCCCACTCCCCACCTGCAGGGGGTCCACTTCACAAGCTTCAGAGCAGGTCTGCAGGTGTCTGTCTTTCTCTCCCCCTCACTGTCTCTCTGCCCTGTCCAGTACAATGGTGAAAATGGCCACCGGCAGCAGTGGATTAAAAGTGCCAACACTGAGCCTCAGCAATAACCCTGGAGGCAGAAAAGGAAAGGAAGGAAAAGTGACTGGCATTTGACTTTTCCCTGAAGGACAGAAGTATCCAGACCAGGCTTGGCAACACCTGGTCCCAGCAGAGATCTGCAGCTGGGTGGGGGGGTGGCTCACCGCTCAGAGAAAGTCCATGTGGCCTCCCATTGTCATCTGCCGGTCGTCAAAGGACTCAGGCCGCGCACGCACACACATGGCATGCATCATGGCCCTGTCTGGAGGGTACAGTCGTACAGTCCCACGTTCCCCGGTCTCACACGCTATTGTTTTGTTTTTGTTCCAGGTGAGAAACCTTTTGAATGTAACGTTTGTGGCAAACGTTTCTCTCAGGTGGGGATACTCTCCTTTCCTTTCATGGCGGGAATCCTACAGTTGGTTTTGAAATTGATTCCCAAAAAGCCCTAAACTGGGGGCCTGGGAGCACAGCCTCCGATGTCTTTCAGGAGACGAACTGCAAGTTCCTTAGAGAGAGAACCGGAGAACAAAAGCCACCTACAGAAAAGAAGCCCGTAGGCTCCCCCAGCACCTCCCCCTCCCCCGCCCCAAGTTTGCCTTCCGCCTGAGAGGCGTTCTGGGGAGAAGTTCTGCAGACACGGTGGCTGAGGGCCCCGGTGGGTGTCCTCTTCCTGGGGGTGAGGCCGGAGGGGGTTGGGGTGTCGGGGAGGTGTGTGACTGGAGGCGAGTCGGAGCTTGAGAGAGAGTGTCTGTGTCATCTGAGGGTGAGAGAGACAAGAGTGAGGATGCAGAGACACCCTGCGCGGTAGAAAGCGGGGTTGGGGGTTCACTTTTCTTGGCCGCCTTTACTGCCTCTGAGCTGCATGAAGAGCCGGGGCTGGGGAGGCCTGGGTCACACGGGGATGTGAGGACAGCTGGGGAGGGGTTGCCGCCACTAGGCGGACGCGGGTGTGCAAGGTGAGAGACTCGGTGCGGGCTGCACCGTGGGCCCCGTGTGCAGCCCCTGGCCATGTGCAGACTGGCACCAGGGGGGCCCAGGCCTTGGCTGTCAGGCAGCGAGTCCCCAGAGCGGAGAGGTGGCTTCTTCCCAGCCCGGCCCAGGGTTCCTGCCTTTGCAGCCTGCCCTCTGGAACACTGACTTGCTCACCCCCCAGGCTGGCAGCCCCTGCGGAACGTGTGGGGTAAAGGCCGAATGGCACAGAGCTGGATGCCAGTGTCCCATCACTGTCGCCCCTTCCTTTGCCCTTGGTCCTCTCCCTCCCCCCCTCTGTTCTCACGAACCGGTAGTCACCCTGCACCCTGGCCCCCCACCCTAGGACAGACACCTCCTTTGAGGCTTCAGTGTGGTGCCAAGTCTGGGGGCCAGGGTTGGTGGCCGCCGAGGGTGAATGAGAACGTCATCTCTGGGTCCGGGGGCACCAGCCTGCCGGCAGGACGATACCACTCCGAGGAAGCGTCGGGAAGGTGGGGTGGGCATGCTGGTGGGAGAGCCCTGGGCATACCCACCACTTCAGCCACGAGGGGCTGGCTTCCCTCCTTGCTGAGGGGCATTCTGTGCTCTTTTCAGCTCAGCCTTTAGACAGTCATCACGTATCATTGTTATTATTATTATCGTTATTATTTTAAATCTACGTTCCCTAATGAGAGAGCCGGCACAGGTGACACCAGGGGTCGAACTCGGGACCTCATGCTTGAGAGCCCTGCACGTCTACTCAGGGCACCACCTCCCAGGCCACGAGTTTAGCTGGTTCTAAAAGCTGCTGTGTAGGCCCAGGGGGTGGAGCCCCAGCTGAGTGTGCCTGTTACCGTGCCCAAGGACCCGGTTCAAGCCCCCAGTCCTCACCTGCAGTGGGGAAGCTTCATGAGCAGTGGAGCAGGGCTGCAGGGGTCTGTCCCTCCCTGCCTGTCGCCCTCTTCCACCTCGCTTCCTCTGTCTCTAGCCAGTAAGTGAATAAACCAGCTGACCTGGGCGGTGAGCGCAGCTCGCTCCTACCCATCGCTCTAGTTCGTCGGCTGCGTGACGCCAGGCTGCAGGCCGGTGTGCGGCCGTTCCCTCTGGGAGCCCAGCGCGTCCCGTGCGGACCTGCCGGTTCTGCAGCACCGGTTAGAGGAGGAACCGCCCACCGGCAGCAGTGCGGTCATCCTGCGGGCACTGAGCCCCAGCAGTGACCCTGGTGGGGAGGGAGGGGATGCGACGGAGGGATTCCACAGCACAGAAGCTTCCCTCTGTGCGGTGGGGGCTGAGCTCGAACCCAGACCTCCTCGGTGAGCTGCGGCCACCGTGACCGGCCACGACGGCAGGGGCCGCTCACTCGGTGACCGCTCGCCCAATCTGGTGGTTCTGCTGGCAAAATCTGGCTCCGACCTCCTTTACGGAGCAGTTTGCTTGGAGCTGAGCTCACTCCCTCCCTCCCTCCATCAGTGCACTTGAGCTCTGCCAGACAGACGCAGACGCAGAGCCCAGGCTGTGGCTTCCCCACGGCCCCTTCTGCCTGTTGGTCAGTCTGTCTGTCTGTCACCAGACCACTCTTGTGCTTAGGGTGGTGCTGGAACCTGGGACCTTTGATGCCCTGGGCATGAAAACCAGTTTCCATAACCAGGATGTTCTCTCTTCCCCTAGCCCTCTACTTGCTTCTCTGTGTTCTCCCTCTCTCCCTCTCTCCCTAGCCCTCCACCTGCTTCTGTGTATCCTTCTCTTTTTCCCTCCCTCTCTCCCTCCCTCTCTCCTCTCTCCTTCTCTCCCTATCCCTCCACCTGCTTCTCTGTATCCTTCTCTTTTTCCCTCCCTCCCTCTCTCCCTCTCTCCCTGTCTCCCTAGCCCTCCGCCTGCATCTCTGTAACAGCGAGTCAAGCTGCTGGGTAAGGGACTCGTGGTAACGAAGCCAAACCTCATTTGCAGATGCCGGCGGAGCACCTCGCTGGCAGGGACCTTGCAGATGAGGCCGGCATTGCCTTGGCGTTGGTTGCCCTGCCGCCTGCCAGTCCCCGCAGCCCTCACCACAGCTCCTCTCCTTCCTTTTGGCCACTGGGGCTTCTGTGCCCGCACAGCACCACCACTCCGGGGAGACTTTGTTTTGTCCTTTCATTAACCAACAGAGACACCACAGCACTGTCTGGCCCCTCACGGTGCTCCCCTGCATGTGGGAAAGTGGGGGCCCTCCCAGGGGAGCCGTCTCCCAGCCCCATAAGTGTGGTGTCTTCCGAGACGCACCCTCTGCTTGAGACATGACTAGGACCAGATTCTCCAAAATTGAAAGCGTCATCTCAAGAGCAAATACTTGGCGTTGGGCTGTAGCGCAGCGGGTTAAGTACACAAGACACAAAGCACAAGGACCGGCATAAGGATCCCGGTTCGAGCCCCCAGCTCCCCCCCTGCAGGGGCGTCGCTTCACAGGCGGTGAAGCAGGTCTGCAGGTGTCTGTCTTTCTCTCCCCCTCTCTGTCTCCCCTGCCTCTCTCCATTTCTCTCTGTCCTATCCAACAACAACAGGGATTAATGTTTTACAGTCGATGGTAAATACAGTAGTTTGTACACGCGTAACATTTCTCAGTTTTCCACACAACAATACAACCCCTGCTAGGTCCTCTGTCATCCTGTTCCAGGACCTGAACTCCCCACCCACCCCAGAGTCTTTGACTTTGGTGCAATACACCAACTCTAGTCCAAGTTCTGCTGTGTGTTTTCTGATCTTGTTTTTCAACTTCTGCCTGTGAGTGAGATCATCCCATATTCCTCCTCCTGTTTCTGACTTACTTCACTTAACATGATTTCTTTAAGCTCCATCCAAAATAGGCTGAAAACAGTGAAATCACCATTTTTACTCTGAAAATGTCCAATAGTTCTAGTTTATCTGTCTCCTCATTTAGCTCCCTCATGTCTTTATTGATTTTCTGCCTGGATGACCTGTCAAGTTGAGAGAGTGGGGTGTTGAAAAAATATATTCTATCTATATCAATAAATGTTAATGGCCTGAATTCACCTCTTAAAAGGCAGAGAGTAGGAAGATGGAGCAGAAAACATAACCCAACAATATGTTGTCCCCTTCTGTGACTGTGTTGCTGTGAATATATTGCTGTAGCTCTTTCAGTAGACGTCTGATGTGTTTAGATGGCTTCTCATTGGGTGCATAGATGTTAATTGTTAAGTCCTCTTGATTGACTGATCCTCTGAACACTAAGTAATGTCCATCACTATCTTTTTAAATTTTATTTATTTTAAGGTCTGTCTGGTCAGATATGAACATAGCTGTTCCTGCCCTTTTTTTCTGGTCCATCGGCTTATATGATAGTTTTCCATCCTTTCACTTTGAGTCTGTGTTTGTCTTGTTGAATTAGATGGGATTCCTGCAGACAACATATTGTTGGGTTATGTTTTCTGATCCATCTTCCTACTCTCTGCCTTTTAGGAGGTGAATTCAGGCCATTAACATTTATTGAGATAAATAGAATATATTTTTTAAATATTTACTCCTTTTTGTTGCCCTTATTATTTTATTGTTGTTGTTACTGATGTTGTTGTTGGATAGGACAGAGAGAAATGGAAAGAGATGGGGAAGACAGAGAGGGGGAGAGAAAGACAGACAGACACCTACAGACCTGCTTCACTGCCTGTGAAGCGACTCCCCTGCAGGTGGGGAGCAGAGGGCTCGAACCAGGATCCTTACGCCGGTCCTTGCGCTTTGCACTTAACCCGCTGCACTACCCGACTCCCAGACTGAAGATATTTCAATGCCACTATTGTAGATTTTTAATTTTTTTTAATATTTATTTATTCCCTTTTGTTGCCCTTGTTGTTTTACTGTTGTGGTTATTGTTGTTATTGATGTCATTGTTATTGGATAGGACAGAGAGAAATGGAGAGAGGAGGGGGGAGACAGAGGGAGAGAAAGACAGACACCTGCTGACCTGCTTCACCACCTGTGAAGCGACTCCCCTGCAGGTGGGGAGCCGGGGCCTTGAACCTGGATCCTTACGCTGTTCCTTGTGCTTTACGCCACCTGTGCTTAACCCGCTGCGCCACCGCCCGACTCCCGCTGCCAGACTTCTATCAGCCACTCGGGAGTAGATGTGGGCTTCAGCCCCAGGAGTCTCTCCATAGGCTCCTCTCTGTCCACGAGCCACACGTGTTTTCACTCACCGGTGACGTGGGCTCCCAGAGTAGTCCCAGTCTCGTCTTATTGCAGTCTCCCATGACCTTTGATGTTCCTTGTTCTTTAGAGAAGTTTCTCAGCTGGTTAGAGCCGGAGGTCTGGGCAGAGTTGTTGTGGTCTCTGGATGCTCTGGTGATATGGTGGGTTCCCAGAGTAGTTCTGGTCCTGTCTTGTTGCGGTCCCAGGTGGTCTCCTTTGATATTCCTACTTGACGGAGGAGAGGAGAGAAACGCAGCTGCTCTGGTTCGGATTATCTTAAGGATATGTATAGTTGCCTCTGTGTAATGGTGAAGTTACCGATTTGTCTTACCTTTTTTTAGTATTGGATAGAGACCACCAGAAATCCAGAGGGAAGGGGGAGATAGAGAGGGAGAGAGACAGAGAGACACCGGCAGCCCTGCTTCACCACTCGTGAAGCTTCTCCCCCTGCAGGCGGGGACCGGAGGCTTGAACCTGGGCGCTTGAGCACTGTAATGTGTGCCCATTCGCTAGACTTTTAAACCTTAACCTATTTAATCATCTTTTATACCATTTATGAGATCAATATGTGCTCCTGTGGTCCAGGAGGTGGCACAGTGGGTAAAGCTCTGGACTCTCGAGCATGAGGTCTTGAGTTCAATCCCTGGCAGCACATGTACTAGAGTGATGTCTGGCTCTTTCTCTGTCCTCCTACCTTTCTCATTAATAAATAAATAAAAATCTTTTTAAAAAAATATGTGCTCCTTCCTCTGGGGAAAATTAATTATCTTCATTATGTATTCCTAGTATAAAGTAGCTTCAGAAAATGTCCTTTTTTGTTACTAAAATTTAAGTGGGAGACCATTCACTGATGGCTGCTTTGAAAACAAGTAGTGGTGATGCATCTTAAGAAGAGAAATGCTAAGAGTTGACTCTACATTTTTTTGGATTTTTTTTCTTATTTATTTCCGTTTGTTGCCGTTGTTTTATTGCTGTAGTAATTATTATGATGTTGTCGTCGTTGGATAGGACAGAGAGAAATGGAGAGAGGACCGGAAGACAGAGAGGGGGAGAGAAAGACAGACACCTGCAGACCTGCTTCACTGCCTGTGAAGTGACCCCCCTGCAGGTGGGGAGCCAGGGGCTCCAACCGGGATCCTTACGACGGTCCGTGCACTTTACCCGCTGCACTACTGCCCAACTCACGCATTTTTTAAAAATATTTTTATTTCTTAAACCTTTTATTACCTTTGTTTAATGGATAGAGACAGCCAGAAATCTAGAGGGAAGGGGGAAGATAGAGAGACAGACACCTGCAGACCTGCTTCACTGCTCACAAAGCCCCCCACCCCCCCGCAGGTGGGGAGAGGGGCTTGAACCCAGTTCCTTGCACAGTGTAATGTGCACTCAACCAGGTGTACCCCCGCCCGCCCCCCTCTGAATGGGTTTCAGTCACAGAGTGTTGTTGGCAGGGTCACTTGAGGCAGGAGGGATCTGGTTCGGTATGGCCCGAGGCGTCAGGCACCCACTGGGGGTCTTCCAACGTGCTCTGCGCACACACAGGAGACAGCTGTCACAGCAGTGCCGTGTGCGAGAGACGGGAGTGTGGACTCACAGGCCAGCACCTGTGCCTGGCTCAGCCTTGTTTGTTTATTTAATTTTAACGTTTGTTATTGGATAGAGCCAGACATTGAAAGAGGAAGGGTGGAGAGAGAGAGAGAGAGACACCTGTAGCCCTGCTTCACCACTCGTGAAGCTTCCCCCCCTGCAGGTGGGGACCAGGTCTTGAACCTGAGTCCTTGCACACTGTAATGTGTGAACTTAGCCGGCTGCGCCACCCACCGCCTGGCCAGTAACGGTACACCCTTATGCAGACCAAAGTTTCTTTCCCTGAATCTTTTTTTTATTATTATTTAGAAAAATACAGTGATGCCTGTAACTAAGGTGATCTGCTAAAATACACAGTGGCCAGAGCAGACCTGGTGCCTGCTTCTGTGCCCAGTGAAGGTTTTGCTGTTTCCTGATGGACACCCTTAAAAGCCGGCTACCTCCCAGCATTTCCCTGAGTTCCTTCTCTTCCTTTGTCTAAAATAGACCGAGTCTGCGGCAGGCAGGGCAGGCCAGGGCATGATAGCGATAGCACAGTGTTTCTGCAAAAGGACTCCTGCCTGAGGCTCCAAGGCTCCAGGTCCAGCACCCCCGTTGGCCAGAGCCGTGCAGGGTTCTGGGCTGAGTCATATTCGGAACATCGGTGTCTTAACTCGGTGATCTCCCAGAGCCCAGTGGCATGGAGAACCTTTCCTGTTTTACAGGCGTCACAAGCAACACTTTTTCTGCTCGTAGTTTTCCGCTCACAGGTCGGCCTCAGACCCGTGGCCGTGAAGCCTCTCTGCGATGGAGTTGGCAGAACGCTGGCCTTGCTCACTGGGCGTGACCACCTGCGGGTCTTGACTCTGGGGTGCCCGGAGGGACAGATTGAGACTCCGCCCTAATTCATGCAGTGGGGAATGCTCCGCTAAATACCTGTGGCATTTTGCCATCTGGACTTCCCCATGCCAGGCAAACTTTAGTTGATCCCCTGTGGATTGAGGCAGTCCGCTTGGCTTCTGGGCCTCACGAGGGGGTAAGCCTCTGACTCTCCCTCACCAGCTCTAGAGGCTAAGTGACTTAGAAAGAGGCATCGGGGAACATTCTGGTACGAACATTCATTTATTTGGAGGAGGGTACAAACCTTTATACTGAGTTAGACAAAGAACATTTTTCGCATATGTCAGAGATTACAGGTTTCTTAAAGGTCAGCTTGCCCCTATGGTAGGGGGCTGGTATGACAAGAAATGATGAGATATGTCGGGCAGTACGCCA
The DNA here is from genome assembly GCF_950295315.1 of Erinaceus europaeus. Lineage (NCBI taxonomy): Eukaryota > Metazoa > Chordata > Mammalia > Eulipotyphla > Erinaceidae > Erinaceus > Erinaceus europaeus. The sequence goes on from NC_080164.1 coordinate 183,153,239, forward strand.
GCTTCCCCAGCTTAACTCTGCGGTCTGTTTACATAACCACTAGAACCGCCCTGCCTGCAGGGCATTGGTTTAATGCCCACTGGTTCATACTCCCTTTTTGTTCTGCCCCCTCTCCTAGACACACCCTGATTTCCACCACTCTCTTTTCGCTCCGCCCTCTCTACGTCACATCCTGTTTCCACCCTACTTGGCGAGTATATATACTGCTGCTCTTCTGTTTGAACACACTGGCGAGAGTCCCAGAGTCTCTCTCCTGCGATGCTAGCCCAGCTCGAGTTTCTGATCCCTCTCCCACGCAGCAGCCTAGGTTGGCTCCAGCTGAGTTCTCTCCAACCCAGAGAGCACTTGCTTGAGAAGAAGCACCTTCAGGCTCTCCCGGCAGAGATACATAAAGGTCAAAACGATTAGTCTCCATGATGCAGGCGAGTTAATTATCCAAAGGTATTTGAGAGAAGCATAGGGGTTCAACCAGTAAGGTGAAGTAGAGAAGAAGAAAAACAAAACTTGATGTAAATCACAGATATCAAAGGCCACAAGGAAATAGAATATGGGGGGTCTCACTGCCGGGTACTGGCAGGGGTGTATGATAGAGTGTGTTCTCCTATATGATCAAAAGGTGAAGTGGATGTGTGAACTTTGAGTGAACCCTCAAGCAGGCAGCCATGTGGCCTGCTGCTAGCAGGGGGAACTAAATGTGAGAGGCCTGTAGGCTTTCTGTGAGCTTGAGAGACTAACAAGGAGAAACTGAGTCTGGGAGACTTTTCCCTCTTGGCTCATCTCTATGAGGAGAGAGGCTAACAAGTGGGGTGTCTTTCCAGACCTCCATCCGAGGATGGGAGAGCTCCCCTAAGCTCTGCCAAGCTCTCACATAGTCCCACACCTGGCCACCCCACTTAAGTCCACGCCTCGCCCGGGTCAGAAGGGGCCCTGCCGGCAAAAGCTGCCTGCTGGCCCCCCTGGTTTGCACTTCCACCCAGAGGCAGCAAGGGCGGTCCCCTCAGAGAACGCCCCCGTGCTGTTCAGCACTAAACAATCCCATGTAAGCACTGCTTGGTCGTGGTTCAAGTGACACTCGCCTGTGGTGGCGCAGAGGGAGAGAGACCATGAAAGCCAAGGGGAGAGACCTAGTCAGCGTCAGTGTGAAACCAGAGGCAACCCCCGGGGTCACACTGCCAGGCTGCTGGACGCCACTGGGGAGGTGAGGGTGGGGCGGGCAGCCTGGAGCTCCAGGGCTGCTTCTGAGGGGGCTCCTTCGCCTCCCTCTGGGAGCTGGGCCTGTCAGTTTATAAATGTCTGGGGGGTCGTCTAAGAACCAGCAGGACGCGCTCACTGCTGCTGTGCTCTCTCCTCCGCAGGCCGGGAATCTGCAGACCCACCTGCGCCGCCACTCTGGCGACAAGCCCTACATCTGCGAGGTCTGTGGCAAGAGGTCAGTGCTGCCCCCCGCTCCCCCCCCACCTACGTCCTGCGGCCCCCACCTCCTCCCCCTCGAGCCGAGCCCACAGACTTCTCAGGCCGCACGGGAACGAGCAGAAAGAAATGTTGGTCAAAAAAGCAAATCGAGGGAGGACAGAGGTCTTAGAAAGGAGGTCTTGCGTGAGCCGAGATTGCTGTCTGCCGAGACTTCCCCGAGTGTCTGTGGGACGACACTAGAGTCCCGGGAGGTGGCCTGTGCCGGGACGTGAGGTCTGCGTTGCTGAATGCCACTGCAGGGAAGGGCGCGGGGCCATAAGGGAAATGGTCAGACAGACGCAGGTTCAAACGGGGAGAGACAAGTACAGGGGCAGCTGGTGCCCTGGCTGTAGGAACACACAGGGAGCAGCCAAAATAGAAACTAAGTAAAGTAAGTGTGTGTGTGTGTGTGTGTGTGTGTGTGTGTCTGACTTGATAGTGATTTACAAAATTGTCAGATAACATCAACAGTTCTTTCCCACCCCCAGAGCTCTGTGTCCCCACTCCCTCCACTGGAAACTGCAGTGGTTCTCCCAAGGTCACAGATAGGGGCTGACTGTTATTTCTTTTTTATTTTTCCCTTTGTTGCCCTTGTTTATGTTCTTTTTTTTTTTTTAATTATTTATTTATTCCCTTTTGTTGCCCTTGTTGTTTTATTGTTGTAGTTATTAGTGCTTTTGTTATTGATGTTGTCGTTGTTGAATGGGACAGAGAGAAATGGAGAGAGGAGGGGAAGACAGAGAGGGAGAGAGAAAGACACCTGCAGACCTGCTTCATGATTGTGAAGCGACTCCCCTGCTGCTGGGGAGCCAGGGGCTTGAACCGGGATCCTTACGCCAGTCCTTGTGCTTTGCGCCACCTGCGCTTAACCCGCTGCGCTACCGTGCGGCTCCCTATGTTATTTCTATAGTAAGATTTATATATATTTACCCTTTTTTCCCCCCTGTGGTTCTGCCTTCTTTCTATGTCACACCTACACCCATTGCTACTTCCAAATGTCCTTCTTTTCCTCTCTCTGGGTCCTGATGGAGTTGAAGTTCAGAGCCCTCTGGTCATCTCCCCCTCTGGAAGCCAGGACCCAAATTCTCTATGGGGAGCAGCAGGTGGGAGCTCTGGCTTCTGTCATTGCTTCTCTGCTGGACATGGGTGTTGGCAGGTGGATCCACACCCCCAGCCTGTGTCTGTCTGTCCCTAGTGGGGCAGGGCTCTGGGGAGGGGAGGCTCCAGGACACACGGGTGAGGGCGTCTGCCCAGGGAGGTCAGGATGGCATCATGGCAGCATCTGTAACTTGGTAACCAAAAGGCGGTAAGATATAAAGCAGGACAAAACAGTAAAATTCAACAATAGACAGGAACCAAAAAGTATAAATACAATGATGGGGGGCGGAGAGGGGCTGTGTCCCCATCAGGGTTTCTCCCGGCCCAGGCAGGACACAGTGGCCCCGCCCGGGTGAGCCGTCTCGCCAGCCCCAGCAGTGAAGGTCTTCACGCCGCCTGTGTCAGGTGGCATCAGGCCGCTGCTGAACTCAGCCCTCGGGCCGCAGAGGGTGTCCCCTCCCCGTTCGGTGCCGTGAGGTCAGGAGGTCAGGAGGCTTCGTGGCAGCACCCAGAGGCCCTCAGCCCCACCTCCAAATCCCACAACAGGTTTGCAGCCTCCGGTGACGTCCAGAGACACATCGTAATCCACTCGGGGGAGAAGCCACACCTGTGCGACATCTGCGGCCGAGGTGCTGGGGGGGGGGGCACACACACTGTGCCCTTGTTCCCTTTGGGGGTTGCCCCTTGGGTGAGTTGGCTCCCGAGGTTTCCAGCCTGAACCCTGGATCCGGTGACTCACCTCAGACGCCCCAGGCAGTGAGAGAGGCGTCCAGAGGTGGCCGCATGGCGTGTGTCCCTCCCTGGGGCAGACCTCTCCTTCCGCCTTTTTTTATCTTTATTTCTTTATTAATGTTTTACATGCAACAATAAATACAACAGTTTGTGCATGCATAACATTGCCCAGATTCCCCTATAACAAGACAGCCCCCACTAGGTCCTCTGTCGTCCTTCTTGGACCTGTATTCTCCCCACCCACCCACCCCAGAGTCTTTGACTTGGGTGCAATAGGCCAACTCCAGTTCAGGTTCTACTTGTGTTTGCTCTTCTCATCTTGTTTTTCAACTTCTGCCTCCGCCTTTTTATCGAGCAGGCGCTCTGCAAAACAGCCCGTCAGGTGTGAGCCTCTGAAGGGAGGACACATTGGCGTCATCTCCCCCCGGGCGTCTGCTGCCCGCTGTCACCCCCGGGTCTGCTCACTCCAGCAGATGCCACGGTGACTAGGCGACACCCGACGTGCTCCCAGGGGTCTGTCAGAGGCTGGGGACGGGTGTAGCAGCAGAGGGCAGAGAACCCCTGCCGGACTGTCAGGCATCCCACGGCCGTGACCCACAGCGCTAGATGGTCCGCAACGGGTCCGCGGAAACCAGCGCCGGGAACACACCTGAAAGCGCTGAGCGCGGGGGCATCCAGGCCCTTCCGCCTGACGCCCCTCCGCCCTCCCCCCAGGCTTCAGCAACTTCAGCAACTTGAAGGAGCACAAGAAGACGCACACAGCCGACAAGGTCTTCACGTGCGATGAGTGCGGCAAGTCCTTCAACATGCAGCGCAAGCTCGCCAAACACCGTGTGCGGCACACGGGGGAGCGGCCCTACAGCTGCGCGGCCTGCGGTGAGCGGCCCCTCCACCGGGCCGGACCCCTCCTTCCCCCCCCACCCCACCCCCGTCCCAGGCCCTCGGGTGCTGTGGGCTGGGTGGAAGGCAGTCCTTATGTTTTTTTTTTTATTCATTCATTCATTCATTCATTCATTCATTGGAGACAGAGAAATCAAGAGAGATGGAGACAGAGAGACGCAGCCCTGCTTCACCACTCCTGAAGCTTCCCCTCTGCAGCAGGGACCAGGAGCTTGAACCTGGATCCTTGTGCACTGTGATGTGAGCGCTCAACCAGGTGCGCCACCGCCTGGCCCATCAACAGTTGTTTTTTGATAGAGGCTGAGAGTCAGAGAACGAGAGAGAGAGAGTCAGGCAAGGAGAGACACCTGCATCTCTATGGTTCCTGAAGCTTTCCTCCTGCAGATGGGAATCAGGGCTTGAACCCAGGTCCTCATGTGTGTTAACCTGTGCGCTCTACCTGGTGAGCCATCACCCACCCACCCCCTTTTTAATAGGTTATTTATTCCTTTATTGGATAGAGACAGAAATTGAGAGGAAAGGAGAGATAGGGAGAGAGGCAGAGTTACCTGTAGCCCTTCCAAGGTAGGGAATGGGGGCTTGAACCCAGGACCTTGTGCACTGTAATGTGTATGCTTGACTGCCGGGTTAGCGTGGGGGTGCCTCTTTCCAGGCGCGTACTCTCTGGGTTGGAGAGTACTCAACCGGAGCCAGCGTGGGCTGCTACTCACTCAGCGAAGCGGGAGAGATGACTCAGGAACTCGTGGCGGGGAGGCAGTGCAACGTCTTTATTGATCAGAGAGCCAAGGCTTTTAAAGGGCAGACCCGGAAGTGGCAAGTCGGAAATGGAAATGGCTAGGAAGGGGGCTGGAGAAAGGCAAAAGGGGGCTGGGAAGGTAGGAACTTCCTTAGCAACTGTTGTGAGGGTTTTAACTGATGGGATTAATAATACCCTGCAGGCAAGGAGGGTCTTGAGGGTAGAAAGAAGACAGATCAAAGCAATGGAATGAGTGGGTGGGGATCTCTCAGGCAAAACAGTGATTATGTAGATGGGCCACAGTATCAGGAATGCAGGGTGGATCCACGCAGGGGAGCTGGCTTAATGCCCGACATCTCCCCCTTTCTTTTTATCTAATGACCATAGTATCAGGAATGCGGGGTGCTTTGTGAGGCAGGGAGTCTGATAAGACGGGGCAAACCTTTGGGGTTATTCCTGTCCCTCCTTGCTCAACCTCTCGGTAGAGAGAGAGAGAGAGAAAGACTAACAAAATAGACACAGTCCTCAGGCCAAGCCCTGCCAAGCTCAACCGCATCCTCACAATTTCCCGGACACTTAACCAGGTTCCACTCTGGGCTCTCCGTCCTGGGCCCTGGGAGCCGTTTTCTGGGCAGGTAAACGCTTCAGAGCCCAGATCCAGGGTGGCATAGACCGGCTCCAGGAAGGTCCCCCCAAGCCCCAGGATTTGTGATCACAGCCTCGGGGGTCCCCGGACGGCTGGGCTGGGCCCTGGCAGGATGAGAGCTAATGCAGGAAAGGACTGAGTGGCTGGGGCAGCCCGGCGTTGGGGCCGCTGGGAGGGGGACACTTGCTTGCTGGCTGGCTGTCCTTGGCTTCTAAAATGGGGCAGGGCTTTGGGGACGCCGGCAGCCTCCCAGAAACCTCGGCCGCTCGGAACCAGGACGCCGCCCCACTGGGGGTCCCAAGTGACCCTGATCCACCAGCCGCTGACGTCAGGTTTCTTCTCCCCTCCCGGTGGGGGCCTGCTGTGTGCTGAGGAGCGGGGGCGGGGTGCAGAGAGGGGTCTGTCTTCTCCCGCCACCCCCTCCACCACCCCGACAAGGTCAGCCTGGGGAGGGAGGCAGCGAAAGGCACAGGAAGCTCCACACGCCAGGACCCGGGAGGTACATTCAGTGCTCGTCTCCTGGTCCTCTGAGCTCTGTCCCTGGAGCTCCTGCCCCTGCCTGTGTCCCGCTCAGAGAGGAAGGTGGGATCAGCAGGGGGAGAGCCGACCCCCTCAGCACCTTCTGCAGAGATGCGTCTCCCACTGGGGACTGACCGGGAGGCCCACGGGAGGTCCCAGGGCCCTGCCCCAGTTGGCAGGAACAGGCAGGCATGAACCAGGAAGCAGCACCAGTGTCCGATCACAGATAGGTGACTGAGAAAGCTGTGGTCTAGATACACGGTGGAATATTACTCACCTGTGAAGAAGGATGAATTTGCCTTCTTGACCTCATCTTGGAAGGAGCTTGAAGGAATCCTATGAAGTGAGATCAGCCAGAAAGAGAAGGATGATTCATGGGCAGAAGTTGAGAAATAAGAACAGAAGGGGCAACACTAAACAGAACTTGGGCTGGCATGGGTGTATTGCACCAAAGTAAAGGACTCGGGGGGGTGGGGGGGGGGGTCTTTCGGGTCCTGGTGCTTGATGGTGGAGGAGGACCCAGGCTGGGTGATGGGAGTGTTCTGCAGAACACTGAGTAGTTTAGGGGCCAGGCAGTGGCATACCCAGTTAAACGCACACAGTACTAATCGCAAGGATCCAGGTTCAAGACCCAGGCTCCCCACCTGCAGGGGGGAACGCTTTCTCCCGAGGTGAAGCAGGTCTGCAGACGTCTGTCTTTCTCGCTCCCTTTGTCTCCCCTCCTCTCTCAATTTCTCTCTGCCCTATCCAGAAAAAAATAAAGAAGAAGAAGAAATAAAAAACGGAGTAGCTTTACCGGTGCATAGCCAACTGCGCTTAGAGTAAACCCTTCACTTCAAAAGAAGCCCAGGAGCAGGTGGAGAAACTGTCTCTGGACGCACCACCACCAGGACAGCCCAGACCAGGGGGCCTGGGGGAGGGGAGGGCAGGTGCTGCGGGCTGGGCCGGGTCCGCCCCGAGCCGCCCCCTTGTCTCTGTCCCCCCACAGGGAAGTGCTTCGGGGGCTCAGGGGACCTGCGGCGCCACGAGCGCACCCACACCGGGGAGAAGCCCTACGCCTGCCAGGTGTGCGGCCGCTGCTTCAGCCGCTCGGCCGTGCTGCGCCGACACCGCAGGCTCCACTGCTCGGCCGGCGACGGCGACCGGGGCCCCGACGCGCTTGACGAGCTGGCCCAGGCCATCGAGGCCTCCGACCTGGACAGACCCCGCGGCCCTGACCCCTTCGCCCCGGACGCCGCCGTCACCCTGCTACCTGTGGCGGTCAGCCTCCCGGGACCCCGGCGGCCAGACCCCGCCGCCTTCCCCGGGGCCTCCCAGCCCTTGCAGGCCGACGGTGGGGCTCCGCTGGCCGCCCTGGACGGTCCCTGCGGTGCCCCCGAGGGTGACCGGACACCCGCCTCCACCCAGAGGCCCTCGGACGGCCAGTTCTTTTCCAGCATGACGCTGTGGGGGCTGGCCATGAAGACCCTGCAGAACGAGGGCGAGCTGGACCAGTGACCCCCGGCTGGCCCTGCCTTGCCCGGGGTGGGGGCCGTTCCCCCCAGAGCCCTTGCCTCAGATGCCCAAGGGAAGCACACACCTGTCCGCCCCACTGATGGCTTATTTTTGCATTTTTACACGACTGGAGCCTTGTAGCACTTCGTTATTTCTTGTCTCCGCAAAGGTTTCTGTCTCCGAAAACCCTCGGGGACTCGCCCTGAATAAATCAGAGCTGCCTTTCTGCACAGGGCGTGCGTGCCGGCGTGTGTCCCAGGCAGGCCTCGGCGGCCATCCTGGGGCAGAGGTGGCCAGAGCCCTGGGAAGGTCTGGCCTGCTGCCCACCCCGGGCGGCCGCTCCAGGTGCTGCCGGAGCCACCAGGGAGGTCAGTCTGCCAGGCTACGGGTGGGTCCAACTCTTCCTCCTCGATGCCACCTGCAGACCCCAAGGTGCAGAAGGCCTTGGGCGGGGGGGGGGGGCACTAATGCATGGGAGGCCCAGAATGGGCCGAGTCTGGGAGTCTGGAGCCCTTAACGTCACTGGGGGAGAAACAAAACCGCTGGGCCTCCAGGCACCTGGAATAGGTTCTGCTCACAAGACAGGAGAAGCCACCACTGAGGCAGAAGGCAGCCTGGTGTGGGACCAGCTTCCACACCTACGCGGCAGGGCAAGCAGCCAGCCAAAGACCCAGGACGCCCCCCTCCCTAATTCAAGATGGGGGAGACTTGTCACCAAAGATGCTTGGGTGGCCAGCATGAAACAGTGCTCCATGTCAGTAATGATCAGAGGAATCTTTTATTATTTATTTATTGGATAGACAGCCAGAAATTGAGAGGAAGGGGGGACATAGATCTGCAGCACTGCTTCCCACCCCCCATTTTTTTTTCATTGCTACCTGGCTTATTTCTGGGGCCAGGTGCTAGCACTAGTAATTCACCTCTGCAGGCAGGCAGGCATCTTTCCTGTTCTTTTTTTCTTTTCCTTTAAAATTAGGACAGAAATTGGGAGTCGGGCGGTAGGTAGCACAGCGGGCTAAGTGCAGGTGGCGCAAAGCACAAGGACCGGCGTGAGGATCCCGGTTCGAGCCTCGGCTCCCCACCTGCAGGGGAGTCGCTTCACAGGCGGTGAAGCAGGTCTGCAGGTGTCTGTCTTTCTCTCCCCCTCTCTGTCTTCCCTCCTCTCTCCATTTCTCTCTGTCCTATCCAACAACGACAACATCAAAAACAATAATAGCCACAACAGTTTAAAAAAAAAGGTCTGCAGGTGTCTGTCTTTCCCCGTCTTCCCCTCTATTTCTCTCTGTACTAACAACGACAACAACAACAATGAAAAACAAGGGCAAGAAAAGGGAAAATAAATATTAAAAGTAAAAATTAGGACAGAAACTGAGAAGGGAGGGAAAGGTGAGGCTTCCTCCCCCGCAGATAGAAAGCGGGGGCTCGAACCCAGGTCTTGTAATATATGTGTTCTTCCAGGTGTACTACCACCTGGCCCCCTAGCCATTTTTTTAAGAGTCTGAAAGAGAAACAAACACCCAGGGAGTTGGGCAGTAGCTCACCTCATGCCTTCAGCGCACACAGTACAAAGCACAAGGACCTGCGCGAGGGTCCAGGTTGGAACCTCCAGCTCCACCTGCAGGGGCCACACTTCCCAAGCGGTGAAGCAGGTCTTCAGGTGTTTATCTCCCCCTCTTCTCACTTTCTCTGTCTTATCCGATAAAAGTGGACAAAACGGCCCCAAGCCCCAGAGAATGCTGGAGGCTAAAAAGACACCTGCAGCCCTGCTTCATCATTCACGAAGCTTCCCTCTGCTGGTGGAGATCAGGGCTCAAACCCAGGTCCACTGTACACGTTGAGAAGCCCTCTACCTGGCGAGTCATCACCCACACACACCTCTTTTTTTTTTAATGCTTTCCCTTTTGAGGCCCTTGTTTTTTATTGTAATTATCGTTGTTGATGCCATCATTGTTAGATAGGACAGAGAAATGGAGAGGGGGAGAGAAAGACACCTGCAGACCTGCTTCACTGCTTGTGAATCGACTCCCCTGCAGATGGGGAACCGGGGGCTCGAACCAGGATCCTTACACCGGTCCTTGCACTTTGCGCCATGTGCGCCCGACTCCCACACACCCTTTTTAAAAACATTCACCTAACTGGGTAGGGACAAACTGAGAAGGAGCGAGAGAGACCTTCACCTGTTAAGCTTCCCCCACCCCCTGCAGGTGGGGAGCGGGGACTTGAACCTTGGTCCTAGCACACATGTGCACTCAACCAGGTGCACCAACGCCAGCCCCCCAGGAAAGACCATTGTCCAGCGGCTTCTGGGAGCAAAGGCTCTCCCACGTGGAAGACACCCTCTCTTACCAGCCGGTCCGTTTGCAGAGCCCCACGGCCGGAGGATACAGGCTGGCCCATCTCAGCCACAGGCCTCATGTCTCTGGATCTGGGGAGAGCCGGGGGCCCCAGGCCACGTGTGGACAGCCCCCTCTCCAGACTCTCTCCTGCCTCCGTGTCCTCACACAGCCGCCCCTCCCTGCCTGTCTGTCCCCCGTCTTCCTAAGGACACATGTCACATGGGATCAAGCACCCTAGTGACCTGGTTTTCACTGAAGCCCTAGATTCAGGGGCCGGGGAAGTAGGTCAGCTGATAGAGCGCAGTCCTTGTACGGCAGAGGCTCCCAACCTGACCCCTGGTACCAGCTGGAACCTAAGTGGTCCTTTGGCTCACCCCCCCACCCAGTCAGTTCTCTGTGTGTCTTTCTGTGATGTACAGCAGAACTTTTATTTTTTATTTATAAAAAGAAAACATTGACAAAACCATAGGATCAGAGGGGTACAACTGCACAATTCCCACCACCAGATCTCCGTATCCCATCCCCTCCCCTGATAGCTTTCCCATTCTCTATCCCTCTGGGAGCATGGACCCAGGGTCATTGTGGGTTGCAGAAGGTGGAAGGTCTGGCTTCTATAATGGCTTACCCGCTGAACATGGGTGTTGGCAGGTGGATCCATACCCCCAGCCTGTCTCTCTCTTTCCCTAGTGGTGCAGGGCTCTGGGGAAGCAGAGCTCCAGGACGCACTGGTGGGGTTGTCTGTCCAGGGAAGTCTGGTTGGCATCCTGCTGGCATCTGGAACCTGGTGGCTGAAAAGAGAGTTAACATACAAAGCCAAACAAGTTGCTGAACAATCATGGACCTAAAGGCTGGAATAGTGCAAGTGAAGTGTTAGGGGGTCCTCCATTTTGTAGATAGCTAGTAGGCACATTTTAGTTATATTTCAAAGGGCCTGTAGCTATACTAGTGGTTTTTTGTTTGTTTGTTGCCTGAGCCTCAAGTCTGATATGCAGGTGGATCCAAGTTATTGTCTGGGGAGATGATGTCATGGCTGTCTCTCCCCTTTCTATCTTCTCCCTTTTCAATTTCTCTCTGTCTTGTCAAATAAAAGAAATAAATATACAGATAAATATTGCTGATAGGAGTGGTGGAATCATCACACAAGTATTGAGCCCCAGCAATAATCCTGGTGGCAATAGAAAAAAGAAAAAAAAAACACTAGGCAAAGATAGAAACAGGCTGGAGGTATGAATTGATCTGACAATGCCTACGTCCAGTGGAGAAGCAATTACAGAAGTCAGAAATCCCACTTTCTGTATTCCAAAAGAATTTTGGTCCATACTTCCAGAGGGGGAGAAATGTTAGGGGAAGATGACCGGATAGCTCTGAACCCCAATTTCATCAGGACTCAAAGAGAAAAGAGAAACAAAGAACATTCAGAAATAGGTAATTCAGTAATAGGTGTAGGTGTAACTTAAAGTGGGATAGAAGGATGGGGAAATGGGCAAATATGTAGATAGATAGTTACAGAAATAACAGGCATCCCTCATCTGTGACCTGGGGAGAAACACTGCAGTTTCCAGTGGAGGGAATGGAGATGCAGAACTCTGCTGACGGGAATGGTGTGGAATTGTGCCTCTGTTATTTTGTAGTTTTGTAAATCACCAGTGAAAAGAAAAAAAAGAAAAACCATGTTTGTTTACTAAAGAAAGAGGAGAGACAGGAAGAAAGAACCAGAGTGTCCCTCTGGTATATATGATGCTGAGGCTTGGACTTGGGACTTGATGCTCCAGAGTCTGACATCTTACCCACTCACAGCAGACCTTTCAGTCCTAACTAATGGAGAAGCCAAGTCTGAGACCTGGTGACCAGGGGAGATTCTGCGTCATGGAGACTCACAAGCAGGAGGGTCTCCAGAAACACTCGAAACTCTTGCTCTCATTAATAGACTTTTTTTTTTAAGAAAAATAAGTAAAAGGGTCCAACACAATTGCAGTCAGGCTGTGAGGCCCTAGGACTAAGGCCAACAGGTGTGTGTGTGTGTGCGGGGTGGGGGGTGGGGAGGTGTCAGCCCACTGGCGGGAGCAGGAGCTGGCGGGGGAACGGGGTGGGTGGGGGGATGTTCAGGGCCCAGAAGGGTGGCCAGACCAGCTGTGCTGCAGGGTGACAGCCAGAGGCAGCGGGCGGGCACCAAGGGGGCCTCTGAGCAAGCGACCCCATTCCTTATCTGCCTATGTCTCTAGCCCCATAGCTGAAGGATGCTGGTGCCTGGCTCTTGGCCTCTGAGGACCCTGCCCCAACACGAAGATAGAGCAGGGCCTGGGCACTAGTATAAATAATGGGTCTGCAAAAGACTCTCCTGCCTGAGGCTCTGAGGTCCCAGATTCAATCCCCAGCACCACCAGCAGCCAGGGCAGAGCAGGGCTCTGGTCTTTCTGTCTCTGTACCAGTTGCCTCCTGTCAGTGCCCCCCCCCCCCCTGCAAGGCAGGTTTGAATATTTCTTCCCTTTTGTTGCCCTTGTTGGTTTTTTATTGTTGTAGTTATTGTTGTTATTGATGTTACCATTGTTGGAGAGGACAGAGAAATGGAGAGAGGAGGGGAAGATGGAGAGAGAAAGACACCTGCAGACGTGCTTCACCGCTAGTGAGGTGACCTCCCTCAAAGTGGGGAGCCGGGGGCTCCAACCGGGATCCTTAAGCTGGTCCTTGAGCTTTGCGCCACCTGTGCTTAACCCGCTGTGCTACCGCCTGACTCCCTAGTTTTATTACTTTAAAAAAATAATGGATTTGAGGGCCGGGTGGTAGCGCACTGGATTAAGCGCACATGGTGTAAAGCACAAGGACTGGTGCGAGGATCCTGGTTCTTGACCAGGGGTCGCTTCACAAGCAGTGAAACATGGCTGCAGGTGTCTGTCTTTCCCTCTCTGTCTTCCCCTCCTCTCTCGATTTCTCTCTTTCCTATCCAACAGCAACAAAATCCCCCAATAACAGCAACAACAAAAACAATAATGGAAAAAAAGATGGCTTTCAGGAGCAGTGGACTCAAAGTGCTGACACAAGCCCCATCGATAACCTTGGAGGCAAAAAAAAAAAAAAATACACACACACACACACACACACACACACACACACACACACACACATATATATATATGGCTGAGGAGACAGCATCTTGGTTTTGCAAAAAGCCTTTCCTGTATGAGGCTCTACATCCCAGGTTCAATCCCCAACACCACCATCAGGAGCAGGGCTCTGGTCTTTCTCTTTGTGTTTCTCATTAATCTAAAATAAACAAATATTTAAAGATAAATATATTTATTAGTGGGAGAGAGAACCACTATTTATTAGTGTGTTTTTTTAATTTATTAGTGGTTTTTGTTTGTTTTTTCCCTTTTTGCCCGAGCACCGCTCAGCTTTGGTTTATGATGGTGTGGGGATTGAACCTGGGACATCAGTGCCTCAGGCATGAGAGTCAGTTTGCATAACCATCATGCTGTCTCCCCCACCGCGATGCCGGGAATTGAACTCTGGACCTCGTGCTAAGTCTCCAGTCCTTTAGCCACTGTGCCACCTCCTGGACCTCTGGTATAGCTTCATTATTGCTGTTATGTATTTAAGCCCTGCTCACCTCTGGCTTGTGGTGCTGGCTTGAACCTGGGGCCTCTAGGACCTCAGACGTAAAAGTCTGTCCCAGAAACTACTGTGACGTTTCCCCCATCCCTTCACCTGTTTTTATTTAGATCTAATTTGCTTATGAGGGAGCAAGAGCGAGGGAGACAGCACCCCTCTGGCATTTCAGGTGCCAGGATCAAACCTGGGGCTCTCGCTCAGGGAAGTGCCGTGCTTCCAGCCTGTGCTGCCTTCCTGGCCAAGCTTTGGGACATGGGCCACTTCCCATCAAATTTGTCATTTCCTTTTTTCTTTCTTTCTTTTGCCTCCAGGGTTATCACTGGGGCTCAGTGCCAGCACTAGGAATCCACTGCTCCTGGAGGCTACTTTTCCCATTTTTGTTGCCCTTGTTGTGGTTGTTATTGTTATTATTGTTATAGCTGTTGTGGTTGTTGGATAGGACAGAGAGAAATCGAGAGAGGAAGGGAAGACAGAGACAGAGACAGACACCTGCAGACCTGCTTCACCGCTTGCAAAGTGACCTCCCCCTGCAAGTGGGGAGCTGGGGGGTCGAACTGGGATCTTTACGCCATCCTTGCGCTTTGCGCCATGTGTGCTTAACCCTCTGCGCTACCGCCCAGCCCCCAAGTTCGCCATTTGAACACTCAAAGCTCACACTTCCCTGGTGGCTGGTTCTGTCCCAGAGCAGCATGGCTGTCACCTCTGATTCCAGAACATTTTCAGCAGCCTCAAAAGAAGCCCCAAGGCACTTAACAATTATCCCTTCAGCGCAGCTCTCCCCTCTTCATGCATCTGTAAGATTCTGGATGTTTCGGGGGTCGGGTGGTGTGGCACAAAGCGCAGGGACCCGCGGAAGGATCCCGGTTCGAGCCCCCGGCTCCCCACCTGCAGGGGAGTCGCTTCCCAGGCGGTGAAGCAGGTCTGCAGGTGTCTGTCTTTCTCTCCCCCTCTGTCTTCCCCTGCTCTCTTAATTTCTCTCTGTCCTATCCAACAACGACAACAACAATAATAACTACAACTGTCATATGCTTTACATTGGTTTGTTCTAGCCCTCCCCGCCAAGAGAATCGGATGAGTCCTGTTAATTTCGTGGGCCTGCTTGGCCCCGCCCAAAGGAACCCAGAGAGAGGGTTCCTGAGTCCGAGAGTAACAGAGTTCCTGAGTTCCGGAGTTCGAGAGTTTCAGGGTTACAGAGTAAGAGAGAGTTCCACAGTGGAAGAGTTTCAGAGGGTTCCCGAGTACGAGAGTTCATGAGTTCGAGAGTAAGGGAGAGGGTTCCTGAGTTCGAGAGAAAAAGAGAGAGTGCTTGCGCCGCAGCAAAGAGACAGCCGAGTTCTGTTTGGTGATTAGTTTGTGTTAGTTTATGAATCGTTGTTCTTGAATAAAGAAATACAGCTTCCCTGCCCAGCCGTGGTCTCCGCGTCTCTGTTACCCGCCGTGAAGCCTAGCCGGCCTGGCAAGAGCCTCCGAAATTTTAACAACAACAACAATAAAACAACAAGGGCAACAAAAGGGAATAAATAAATATTAAAAAAGAGGGAGTCAGGCAGTAGCGCAGCGGGTTAAGCTCATGTGGCACAAAACGCAAGGACCGGCCTAAGGATCCCAGTTCAAGCCCCAGCTCCCCACCTGCAGGGGAGTCGTTTCACAAGCAGTGAAGCAGGTCTGCAGGTGTCTGTCTTTCTCTCCTCCTCTTCGTCTTCCCCTCTTCTCTCCATTTCTCTCTGTCCTATCCAACAACTGTGACATCAATAACTACAAAAAAAAAAAAAAAGGGCAATGAAAAAAGGAATATTTTAGAAAAATAAGGACAGGCTGGGGGGGTCACCTGCCAACACCCATGTCCAGTGGAGAAGCACTTACAGAAGCCAGACCCCTCACCTTCTGCTCCCCAAAAAGAACATTGGTTCATATTCCCAGAGGTAGAGAAATGTTAGGGGAAGATGAACAGAGGGCTCTGAACCCCAGCTACACAGGGACCTGGAACGTGTGTCACCAGGAACCTTTGTTTTGCTCCATCACTGAGAGGGAAGAGATTCCGGGAGACACCTGAGGAAGTCAGGTGCTGTTTCTTTTACTTAGAGGGAGGAGGGAAAAGGAAGGGCAACTATGAGATGCCTTCACTCCTAGGTGGAAGATAGAGAATTAAAATACACAGACTTGAAAAAAAGGGGGCGGGGGGAATCTTACAATCTTGTGACCAATTGTGAATCACAAATTACAAAAAAAAAAAAAAAAGAAAAGAAAGAAAACTTCTATATAGTCAACCCATATCCATGACCTTGGGAGAACTATGGGGGTGGGAGTGGTGTGGGATTATCCTATTATCATCTTTTTCTTAAAAAACATATTTATTTTTATGCCCTTTTGTTGCCCTTGTTGTTTTATTGTTGTAGTTATTATTGATATCGCCGTTGTTGGATAGGACAGAGAGAAATGGAGAGATGAAAGGAAGACAGAGAGGGGGAGAGAAAGACAGACACCTGCAGACCTGCTTCACCGCCTGGGAAGCGACTCCCCTGCAGGTAGGGGAGCCGGGGGCTCGAACCGGGATCCTTGAGCTTTGCGCCACCTGCGCTTAACCCACTGCGCTACCACCCGACCCCCACCCCCATTATCATCTTTTACTTGACTTTTATCAAATCATTAATTAAAAAAAAACCCAAGGGCAGAGATGTGCTCCTTCATGTCCATTGATGTCACCAATATATACAAATAGTCACTGAAAATATGTAAATATTCAGCCCCCTTATCACCTGGCTCTGGGGGCTACCCCAAGGCAGAGAGACCCCCCCAGAGCAGCCCCCAGCCACCCCCCCAGGGGCCCCACTGGCGGCTTCCTAGCGGCGTCCCTATGTGTGCCCCCCGCCCAGTCCAGGCAAGCACTCCGGAGCCCTCCTGTCCCTAGCAGAGAGCCCTGGACCGCTACCCCAAAGCCTCCACCATCTTCCAGGCCTCTGCTACTCACTTTATATTTTTTTTGGGGGGGGAGGGGAGAATCCTTTCCTCCTCGCTAGGATTCCCGCATCCTGACTGCGTGGAGCTGCCCTGCCAGGGAGTCACAGTGGGCACCCCTCTCTCTGTCGTCCCTGCTCTCCGCTTACAGGTCCCAGACCCGAAGCCCCCCATGGGTGGGAGATACCCTGCTGGCACCCCACCCAGCTCGGGGTGCTCGTCCTTGACCCTCCTTCATTCCTCCCCGACTTTGGGCCTTCTTGAGTCCCCGTGTGGGGGGGGGGTCTCTCCCTCCCTTGCCCCCAGTTTGGGGGTGACCCGTCACCCCAGGCTGTTCCGAGCTCCCATCCACGGTGACTCCCCCGACCCGCTTCCAGTCCCCCCTCCCCCAGCTGGAGGTGCGCGCCCCTCCCTCCTTCGCCCAAGTTTGGGGGTGCGCCCTGAGCCCACGGGGCTTGGAGCCCCCACCCTGGGGGGCGCATCCCCCCGCCCCGCCTCCTGTCCGTCTCCCAGCTGGAGGTGCGCGCCTCCAATCTGGGGGAGCCCCCCTCACCCCCACGCGGCCACCCCGAGCTTTCCATTCGGGAGCCCCAGCCCAGCCCTGCCGCGGGGTCCCCGGGGAGCGCCCCTTTGTGTGCGCGCTGCGTAGGGCGAGGGCGGGCGGAGCACCCCGAGGGGAGGAGGCGCCCGGCCCGCCCCCCATGCCCGCACCCCACCCCCACCCGCAACGCCGCCACCGCCGCCGCCGCCGCCGCCGCCATTCGGCGAGCGGAGCCAGAGCAGCAGCGCGCAGCGGCCAGGGTGAGCTGGGGGGCACCCGCGCTCTGCACCCCGCGCCCCTGCAACCATCCCACCCCTGCAGAGCGCCCCACCATGCGCCCCTGCACCCCAGGAGCCTCGGCTCCATGCAACCATCCCACCTCTGCAGATCGCCCCCACCCATGCGCCCCTGCACCCTCGGGGTCTCGGACCCCCTGCAACCACCCCACCTCTGCAGACAGTCCCCCCAGCGCCCCTGCACCCCCGGAGCCTCGGCATCCTCCAACCACCCTCATCCCTGCAGACCACAACCCCCCCGCCCCGCGCGCCCCTGCACCCCATGATCCTGCAACCAACCCCACCCCTGCAAACCGCCCCCCTTGCAACCCCCCACCCGCGCCCCTGCAACACTAGAACCCCACCCAGTACAACCACCCTACTCCTGCAACCGCTCCTGCGCCCCCTGCGATCCCCACCCCACGCCCCTGCATCCCCCCCTGCACCCCGGGAGCCCTCGCCTAGTGCCCCGTGCCGCACCCCCTGCAGCCACCCCACCCCTTCAAACCACCCGGCGAGCCCCTCATTCCCGCCTCCTGCACCCCAGCTCCCTTGCACCGCGCCTCCTGCACGCTGTGCCCTGCGAGACACCCCTCCGGCCCCGGAGCCCCCTGCACCCCGTGCACTCCGCGCCCCCTGCACCCCGTGCACCCTGTACCTCCGCGCCATTGCACCCAGTCCCGTACGAGCCCCGCCCCCTGCACCCCCGACTCCACCCCCCAGGAGACCAGGCTCGGGGTCCCTCCGGCTCGCCCTGACCCCCCTTGCCCCCCACTCCGCAGGCTGCAGCTGTGGCCCCCCGGAACCATGGTGAAGTTGGGGAACAGCTTCGCGGAGAAGGCTTGCAAGCAGCCGCTGCTGGAGGATGGCTTCGACACCATCCCGCTGATGGCGCCCCTGGATGTCAACCAGCTGCAGTTCCCGCCCCCCGATAAGGTGAGCCCCCCCTGCCGCGGTGTGCGCACCCCCAAACCTCAGGCGGCCGCCGCGACAAAAGCACCGGGCTGGGGCTGGGGTGGGGGCCTGGGGGACAGGCGACCTCCGGGCTTCTTGGGGAACCCCCTCCCCGTGACAGCCAGTGCACCCCCTCCACAATGACCCGGGAGGGGTCCCCGCCCCGGAGGCTCCACTCCTCCTCCTCCCCTTTGACCCTGGGTGCCCTTCGGACGACTTGCCTCTTGGGGGACCCCTCCCCCCAGCCTCTCCCCGATGCTGCAGCCGCGCAGCGCCCAGGCCTCCTGCTCCCTTTGTTCCCCGTGACACCCCCAAACGTCAGTGCGAGTCGCCCCGCCTTAGCAGACCCCCCCACCGGGGGCACCCCCTGCCTCCCACAGCGCCTCTCTGCCAAATTGAGGGACACCCCCTTCCCCCAGCAGACTGCAATGGTGGGGCCCCCAGAGTTCACCCTGAACAAAGGCGAACCCCAATTTGGCATTCTGAGGAAGATGGAGAGACAGGAGGTAGCCCCAACCAGGCACACCCTCCCCCATCTGCCACCCCCAGCCGGCCACACCTCCGGGAGTCCTTGCTGTCCCTCCTCCGGTTGCTGTCCTTCCTTCCTTCCTGCCTGCCTGCCTTCTTTCCTTCGCAGTCTGGCCTCAGGCCTGGGGTTCATCTGGCCACCTGGGGAGGGGGTAACCACGACATTGTCCCTGCTACCAACTCTTCATTGTGTATTTTTTTTTTGGTGGGGAGGGGCTGCAGCAAGTGCTTCAGCAAAGACCCACTGAGGGACCCCCGTGTCCCCTTCCCCGCCATTGGGCATGAGAGTCTCTGCAGGGGTGGGTGGTGCCTCCGGTCTGGCTCCAATGTCCACTGTCCCCTCCCCGTGCGGGACACGTGTCCCCAGATGCCACCTCCGTCAGATGACTCCCAGCCCTGTGCACAGCCCAGCCGAGTTCCGGAAGCCTCTGGGGTCCTCCTGGGCCAGGAAGGGGGGATCCCGTGCACCCTCCCACCATGTGTTAGGCGGCAGGGCTGTAAGGGGCTCGGCTCACTGCACTGGCCTGTGTGGGGGGGGCCAGCTGTGCACCTCACTTCTGCAAGGCAGCTGCCAGCTCCTCGTGAGGGCGAGGGTTGGGGTGCCCAGCTTCGTTCCCTCCGGGGCAGTTGGGGACATTGGGCAGGGGCCCCAAAGGCCCCTTTTTTGGGGGGGCAGGGCCAGCCGGAGCAGGCGGGAAGCACTGGAGGGGCTGCCCCAATGGCTGAACTTGTGCTCAAGGTCACAGGGCTGGTGATGGAGGGCAGGGTGATGTCAGGATCCCCCAGCTGGCACAGGGCACAGCCCTCCAGCGGGCACACCCCCGTGTGCAGAGACCTCAGGACGCCAGCTACAGGTGTGGCCCTAACGGTCACTGCAGTGTCCCCTGGCCTGGCTCCCCAAGTCTCCCATGGGCAGCAGAGGGGCTTCCCCAAAGGGAAGGGAAACATGGAGGCGGTGGCCCCTGCCAGCCCCCCATTTTGTCCCTGTCACCTGCTCTGTGTGGCAGGAGGGGGTGCTTGCAGGCGAGACCCTCCCCACACTCCCACCAGGCATGGGAAGGGGTTCAGAGCAAGTTGGGGGGGTGGTCAGCTGAAGCTGGAGGTGTAGGAGAGGATGTGAGCTGGCAGAGGCTGAGAGACTCCTTGGGTCTCATACCACCCCACCTTGGGTGAAGGGGTCGGAGCAGGGAGGCCTGGGGTTGGGGGGGCTATGGTGGAGCAGGACCCCCAGACAGAATTCCCTTTTTATGTTTTTTAAAAAATATTTATTTATTTATTCCCTTTTATTGCCCTTGTTTTTATTGTTGTAGTTACTATTGTTGTCATTGTTGTTGGATAGGACAGAGAAAAATGGAGAGAGGAGGGGAAGACAGAGAGGGGAGAGAAAGACAGACACCTGCAGACCTGCTTCACCGCCTGTGAAGCGACTCCCCTGCAGGTGGGCAGCTGGGGTTCGAACCGGGATCCTTATGCCGGTCCTTGTGCTTTGCGCCACCTGCGCTTAACCCGCTGTGCTACAGCCCGACTCCCCAGAATTCCCTTTTTATGTTTTTTAAAAAATATTTATTTATTCCCTTTTGTTGCCCTTGTTTTTATTGTTGTAGTTACTATTGTTGTCGTTGTTGTTGGACAGGACAGAGAGAAATGGAGAGAGGAGGGGAAGACAGAGAGGGGGAGAGAAAGACAGACACCTGCAGATCTGCTTCACCGCCTGTGAAGCGACTCCCCTGCAGGTGGGGAGCCGGGGGCTCGAGGGGCTTGAACCAGGATCCTTAAGCCAGTCCTTGCGCTTAGCGCCATGTGCACCAGCTGTGCTACCGCCTGACTCCCGCCCCTTTTACATTTTGGTGGCGTGGGGCTTCCAATGGTCCCAGCAGACTCGTTACTATTATCACCGTTACTATTATTATTAAATTTAAGAGAGGAGTAGAAGACCCCCCCCCAACACTTGTCATGCCTGGAGCTCCTATCTGAGCTTGAACCTGGCTCCCGGCACTTGGCAGGTGTGTGTTCCTGCTGTGTGAACTATCTCCCAGCCGCCAGAGGGCCTCCTTAAAAACTGTCCCACCCACCCCCTCCCCAGCCTCATCCTTGGATCATGGGTCTCAGTACCCAGAGTAACATTCAAAGACCCATGAGCGAGGCCGGGTGGTAGAGCACCCAAGTGAGAGGACATATTGCAGGGCACAAGGACCTGGGTTCAAGCCCTGCTCCCCACCTGCAGGGGGAAAGCTTCAGGAGTGGAGAAAAAGGGCTGCAGGTGTCTCCCTGTCTCTCTCCCTCTCAAATTCTCCAATAAAAATAGAAAGAAGAAAAAAAAAAAGAGGGGCTGGGTAGTGGTGCACCTGATTGAATGCACACCTTACAGTGCACAAGGACCCGGGTTCAAGCCCCTGCTCCCCACCTGCAGGGAGGAAGCTTCATGAGCAGTGAAGCAGGGCTGCAGGTGTCTCTGTCTCTCTCCCTCTCCTCTCTCAACTGCTATCTTATCAAATCAAAAGGATAATTTTTTAATTTATTTATTTTTCCTTTTCTTGCCCTTGTTGTTGTAGTTGTTGTTGTTACTGATATCGTTGTTGGACAGGACAGAGAGAAATGGAGAGAGGAGGGGAAGACAGAGAAGGGGGAGAGAAAGACAGACACCTGCAGACCTGCTTCACCGCCTGTGAAGCGACTCCCCTGCAGGTGGGGAGCTGGGGGCTCGAACCAGGATCCTTATGCCGGTCCTTGTGCTTTGCGCCACCTGCGCTTAACCCACTGCACTACCGCCTGACTCCCAAAAGGATAATTTTTTTATTATTTATTTTTTTAAATTTTATCTATTTATTCCCTTTTGTTGCCCTTGTTGTTTTATTGTTGTAGTTATTATTGATGTCGTTGTTGTTGGATAGGACAGAGAGAAATGGAGAGAGGAGGGGAAGACAAGAGAGGGGGAGAGAAAGACAGACACCTGCAGACCTGCTTCACCGCCTGTGAAGCGACTCCCCTGCAGGTGGGGAGCCGGGGTTCGAACCGGGATCCTGACACCGGTCCTTGAGCTTAGCACCACCTGCGCTTAACCCGCTGCGCTACAGCCCGACTCCCCCAAAAGGATAATTTTTTAAAAGAGAAATATCAGAATCCCACAAGAGCACTGCTAGAGTGTCCTGCTGAGCCCAGGGTGGGGGGTACCCCTCTACCCCAGGTAGATGCCCTCAGCCTGCTGACCCCCCTCCCGTCCCCCCACCAGGTCGTGGTGAAGACCAAGACCGAGTACGAGCCTGAGGGGGCGAAGGGCCGGGTGAGGCCATCTAAGATCCCCGAGTTCACAGTCAGCAGCAGCGAGGGCATCTCAGAGCGATTCAAGGTGAGTGCGGGGCCCGGGGTGGGAGGGTGGTGGTCCTGGGAAGACGGATCCCAAGAAGGTCTGAGCCCGCAGACCCCCCCAGTCCTGTCCGGCCCAGACACCTGTGTCTCACCCGGGGACTCTGCCAGTATCTGTCTCCCCAGCCCCAACCCCATCATGGCTATTATTATTATTTTCTAATTTAATTGTGTTAATTAAAAATTAGACTGGTGTTTCAGAGACAGAGTGTGGGAGAGGGAAAGACTTAAAAGGTCTGGGGGGCAGGCAGTGCACGTGTCTGTCACCCTAGGGTCTGTCCCCCTCCCCGGTCCCCACCTGCAGGGGGGGAAGATTCATGAGCAGTGGAGCAGGTCTGCAGGCGTCTCTCTCCTGTCCTATCTCCCCTCCCCTCTCAATTTCTCTCCTATCAAGTAAAAAAAAAAAAAAAAGGGCAGGGGCAGGTCAGTGGCACACCCAGTAGAGCGCACAAACTACAGTGCACAAGGACAGGGGTTTGAATCCCCGCTCCCCACCCGCACGGGGACACTTCACGAGTGATGACGCAGGGCTGCAGAGGCTCTGTCTCTCTCCCTCTCTATCTCTCCCTCCCCTCTCAGTTTCTCCTCTGTCCCGTGACATAGAATAAATGAGTGAATATTAAAAGGCCCAAGCTGCCCCGTGGGGACGGGGAGGGGGGCCAGGCTCTGGATAGGGCAGACGCCCCCGACCCATGAGCTGTCTGGGGGGGGCGCTCTCTGCATTTTCAGGGGTCTCCCGCTGTGCTGTCTTCCCGTCATGATCCCCCCCCCCCCCCCGCCTCCCGCCAGCCTTTAAACAAATGTCACAGCTACTGTGTCTGTCACCCCCTATAGGGGCTTTACGGCCGTGGGCTGATGTTTCCACAGAGATAGAGACAGAAAGATGACACAGAGAGAGAGAGAGAGACAGAGAGAGAGGGAGGGGGAGGCAGGCCACAGCACCCCTAGTCACAGACGTGGCCAGGAGCGAGAGGGGAGGGGCACTGTGGCACCTGGGGTTGAGGAGGGTGGGCCTCTGGGTGACCTTGGTCAAGGGCTCTCTCCTGTCTTTCACTCCTTTCTACCCTCTTTGTCCTCTCTCGTCTTTCCCCTCCTCTGTTTCTTCTCTTCTCTCCTCCTTCTGCCTGGTCTCTCTCCTCTCTGAGCCCTCTTCTCTTCTCCCCTCTGTCTCTCCTGTTTTTCCTGTTCTGTCTCCCGTCTCTCCTCCTCTTTTTCCCCTCTCTGCCTCTCCTCTTTCTGCTCCTATCCTCTCTGTCCACTCTCCCCTCTCTTCACCCATTCTCTCTTTTTCCTCTCTTCTTTCTCCCTCTCTCTCTTCTCTTTGTCTTGTCTCCGTGTCTCTCTCCGTGTCTCTCCTCTGTCCACTCTCCCCCCCGTCTTATCTCTCTCTGCTTCTTTCTCTCCCCTCTCCTCTGTCTCCATCTTTCTCTCCCTCCTCCTTCTTCTCCCACTCCACAGGGCAGCCAAACCGCTCTCATCCACCCCCTCCTTGGTCCCTGTGTCCCCAACTGCAACTTCCCTGAAGGCCCCCCGCTCGTGTCCCCTGGTCCCTGTCGCTGGCTGGGGTGACGCACGTGGGGTCCCCTGACTCCCGTTGCCTGGAACAGGGCCCCCAGGGCTGTCTGTCCCCCTCCAGGCCTCTGCTGCCCCCTGCTGGGGAGGTGACCGCCCCCCCCCCCCATGTCTGCCCACCTCAACTTGGCACTTGGGGCCTTTGCAATTCACAGCCTCTGGGAAGGGGGTGTCTGGGATCGTGTAGGGTCCCCGAGTGCTTGCCCCCAACTCAGCCCCAAGTGCCAGCACCTCTCACCTCCACCTTCCAGCTCCCACATCACCTCCTGCAGGCAGCCCTGGGGATTGCCCCTGCCCTCTTGCTGTTCCTGTTGCCCTTGGTAACGGAGCCAGGTACAGGGTAGGGGCTCCCAGGAGTGGGGCTCTGGGTGACTTGTAAAGCTGCTTGCCTCACAGCAGCCTCTGGGGGCACTATTATTATCTCCAGCAAACCACTGGGGAAACCGAGGCATGGGGGGGGGAGGGGAGCTGCTCTGGGCTGTGAGGCCAGGAGATGAGGTCACAGGCTCTTGATCTGCAGAGGGGAGGGAGCCCTCCATGTCAGTGTCCCTCCCCCTCCATGCCAGGTCTGTGATCCAGCGCCCCAAGAGGTTCTTGGGACCTGGGCATGGGAAGGGGTTGGAAACCAAGGTCCCTTGTTCTGAGCTAGTGACTCAGGGGAGGGGATGGTGTCGTCACCCCCCCACACACACACACACAATGTCAGCCTTAAATGGAGGGGCTCTGGTGCAGCCAGGCCTCCCGGGAACCCTTTTTGCTTGCTGGGGCTGAAGCTGCAATCCTGGTGGCCTGCCTGGAGGCACTGGCCTGGGGTGGGTGGGGGGGTGTTGCTGGGACTCAGGACCCTCTGCAGGCCCCGGGTGACACTCCCCCGACCCAGTGACAGATGACCTGCCCAAGGTGTGAGAGGGGGTCCTGAGTGAGGAGGAGGCCCCTGTGTGACTTGAAACATGCCCCTGAGGGAGCCTGCCCCCCCAAGTGTGAGCAGTGAGCCCCAGGGCCTGGGAATGTGCATTCTTCCCACTGACATTAATGGCCAGAGAGAAGCAGGGGACGTCACCCTGGGGGTGCTGGGCTCCACTCGGGACCCCGTCCTGCCCGCCTTGGGCCCTGGATTGTGCTGGGGGAGGGGGTCCTGGCCCAGGGTCAGGCTGGGCAGGGGTGGGGGCGGTGCCCCTCGCCCTTCTTCAGGGCTCAGCCCTTCCCACTGGGTTCTGGTGTCTCTGGCTCACCCGCCCCCTTCCCAGAAGCTGCCGGTGCCTGCACCTTGGGGTGCCCTCTGGTGGACGACATGGCTGGAGCCGGCCCAGCCCAGATGAGCCTCTGCGGTTCAGTGTGGGGCTGCCAGGGGTCTCCACTGAGCCCCACCTGTCCCTCTGGGGAGCTGGAGTCTGGGCGGAGCCTTGCAGGAGAGCTGGGGGAGATGCTCTAGAAGGAAGCACAGGCCAAGCCTGCCCCCACACCCCTACCCCGCACAGCTGGTCCTGGGTGGGACCCTGGGCGGCCCTTCCCCTCCCGGCCCTCCCCCACACCAAGGGGGTGTCTTGTCCTCACGGTCTCCGTGACCTTGAGCTTTCCGTGACATCCCCAAACAGCTAGGGTGCAGCCTGGCCCCTGGTGTCCAGGGTAGGGTGGGGGGGGTCCTTCCTGGGGTGCCTTGCCTCAGAGGGCTGAGCCCCTGGGGGTCACCTCTGTGGCCCCATGCCCCGGGTCCAAGCCAAAGGCGTCTTCACTGCCGTCTCTGGCCTCCAAGGCGGGTGGACTTCCTTCTGCCCTTTGTGACTTAGACGCCTTCCCTGTGTGAATGGGTGGACGCGGCAGGACAGATGGACAGAGCCCAGAGCCCCTGCAGGTGACCAGGGTCACAGAGGCTCAGGGACGGGCTGGAGGCTGCCTGGTGACAGGGAGGAGGGGGCCAAGGTGTTCCAGGCATCCCCACCTGTGAGTGACCCCCCCCAAAGTCAGGATCCCCATCTCCCCTGCCCCACAAGGAGGACACTCAGCCTTGCTGGACAGAGACTTTCTGGCCCAGATGGGACACTCAAGAGGGTGCCAGGAGCCAGGCCTGTCCCGCCCTGAGAGGTCACCTGAGTCCCATCCCTAGAGGCCCTTCCCAGAGACCCCACGGCCCCCTGGTGACCCCTCATGACCCTGACGTCATACTTCAGCCTTCCTTTTTTTTTTTTTTTTTTCCTCTAAGGTTATTGCTGGGCTCAGTGCCTGCACTACAAATCCACTGCTCCTGGAGGCCGTTTGTCCCATTTTTGTTGCCCATGTTGTTATTACTATTGCTGTTGTTATTGGCTAGGGCAGAGAAATCGAGAGGGGGAGAGAAAGACACCTGCAGATCTGCTTCACCTGTGAAGCGACTCCCCTGCAGGTGGGGAGCTGGAGGCTGGAACTTGGACCTTCACGCTGGTCCTTGCACGTCATGCCATGTGCACGTAACCCTCTGCGCTGCTGCTAGCCCCAGATACTTTATTTATTTAGATCATAGTTGTTGTTATTGCTGTCATTGTTGTCAGACAGGACAGAGAGAAATGGAGAGAGGAGGGGAAGACAGAGAGGGGGAGAGAAAGACAGACACCTGCAGACCTGCTTCACCACCTGTGAAGCGACTCCCCTGCAGGTGAGGAGCCGGGGACTCGAACCAGGATCCTTACACTGGTCTTTCCGCTTTGCGCCACCTGCGCTCAACCCGCCGCGCTACTGCCTGGCCCCCGGTATTTTATCTTTTAAACTCTATTTTACTGGATAGGACAGAGAGAAATTGAGGGGAAGAGGGAGATGGAGGAAGGGAGACAGAGACCTTCAGACCTACTTCACTATTCAGGAAGGTGGGGAGAGGAGGCTCGAACCCAGGTCCTTGCGCATGGTAATGTGTGCCCAACTGGGATCTGATACCACCGGGCCTGCCAACCAAGGGTCCATCTGCTCCCACGCCAGCGCCCTGCCGTTCTGCTAATTGTAGCTTTGACTGTGCTTCAAGTCAAGAAGGCCCAGTTCTTGTCCACAGCTGGGGGTCCGGGCCACGGAGGGGCCCAGCTTGGGATGCTCGGCCGTGGGTACGGGTGCTGGGCGCGCTGCTCTGGTGACACACAAAGGCGCTGGCCTTTGCTTCCGGGGTGTCACCAGATCAGAAGCCACTGGGGCTACTGGGAGCATCTCGCGCAGTCAGGTCTCAGGCCTGGCCTGGGCACCGCACCCACGGGGATGCGGCCGGGCGGGTGTTGGTCTGGGGGTGGCCCCGGCCACCTGCTTGGTACAGCCCAGGCCAAAGGTGCCTCTCGAAGCAGACGGTGCTGCTTCTGCTGTGCAGACGTGCGGGGCTGCCCCCTTGACTGAGGGTCACTCAGCCAGTGCTCACGGGGAGATGGGCAAGTTGCATACTTCACCCATCTACCCACTCACTCATTCATTCATTCCTCCTTCCTCACTCACTCACCCCCATGTACTCCACCTCTCCCTCCCTCACTCACTCCTCCCTCTTTCACTTGATTCCCTCATTCAGGTTCCTCCCTCATGTCTCTCACTCGCTCAGGGATCCTGGGGGGGGGGGCAGGGTGCAGCTCTGCTTGGCTGGCCCAGATGGGGAGGGTCCCCAGGGAGCGGGGCCGGGAAGACTGAGGAGCCGGTGGAGGTGGGGGGCAGCGTTTGGGAGGGAAGGGCAGTAATGGGCAGGAGTGATACCCACTGGGCCCTGTCCCCAGGGTGTCATGGGCCACCCCCCACCCCCGGTCCCCAGGGCCAGTCACTCCGGAGTCAGGCATGGGGCTGCTCCTCTCTGCTGCCCCTGCCCCAAGGCCAGGTGTGTCCTTGTCACGTCCCCTCCTGGTGGTGACCAGATCCCACGTGGTGGCTTGTCCTGGCAGCCAGGTGTGTGTGTGGGCGGGGCTGGGCTGGCTGGGGTGACGGGACACTGAGCTGGGCGTCCCCTGGCCTGGAGTGAGGGTGACACGGCGGACAGTGAGGGTACCCTGCGTGTCCTGGTCCTGCAGACCCCAGTGCCTGAGCGGCTGTGCCCCCCCCCCCCCCAGGTGCTGGTGCTGGTGCTGTTTGCCCTGGCTTTCCTCACCTGCGTCGTCTTCCTGGTTGTCTATAAGGTGTACAAGTACGACCGTGCCTGCCCCGACGGCTTCGTGCTCAAGGTGACGTCCCCCCACGGGAGGGCGGGGACACTCCCCTGGCCCCCAGACCCACGGGAGGGCGGGGACACCCCCCAGACACACAGAAGGGAGGGTACCTCCCTCCAGACCCACGGGATAGTGAGGATACCCCCAGGCTCACAGGAGGGCGGGGGACCTAAGATCCCCTCCCAGACCCCATAGGAGGGTGGGGGGCTCCTGACCCCACCAGACCCCACAAAAGGGTGGCGGAATCCCCCCAGGCCCCCGGGAGGGTGGGGGGCCCCTCATACCTCCCCACCACAGGCCCACAGGAAGGTGGGGGGCCCTGACCCCAGGATGCCTGGACTCTGCTTCTGCCCCCTGGTGAAGTGGGCCCCGTCCTGGCCCCTGGGCGACGCCGATAGGAACTCTGCCCGCTGCCATCTGTCTGGGAACAGAGTGACAGGGGGCGGTCAGCATCCCTGGGGTGTGGAGTGACCTGGGGTCAGCATCCCCTGCCTGCCTGCATGGAGACTCAGCCGCCCCTGTGTCCCCTCCGGCTGTCCCCCAGAGCTCCCAGTGCGTCCCCCAGGGCCTGGGCACCTACTACACCGAGCCGCTGGCGCAGGGCGCACGGGGGAGGCTGCTGGCCGCGGGGACCCCCCGCCTGGACTCGCCCGGCACCCCCCGCGGCTCCCCCTGGATGGCCGTGCTGTCGGAGGAGAAGCTATCTGAGCAGGAGACCCAGGCTGCCGCTGCCGAGAGGGCTGCCTAGGAGGCACGGACTCGGGGGGGGGGGGGGGGGGGGGGCAGATCCCCCGCCAGTGCTCGTCCCCACGCCCATCCGCCTGCCCTCCGCTTTCAGAATAAAGCTCCTGCCACCCCCACCCGCATCCGTCCCTCACGCCCTGGGACTCACCCCTGGCCACTATGCTGGGTCCTCTCTGTCCCTGGAGGTGTCACTCAGGAGAGGCTGGGTGGCCCAGTGCCGGGGGGTGGGCCCCCCACTTGGCTAGGAGCAAGCTTTCTCCCAGCCCCCACCCCCCAGTCAGGGCAGCAGGGCCCCTCCCCCCAAAGCCATGGAGGGCCCATCCCCCAGAGCAGCAAGGGGGAGGCTGGGTGGCTCAGGGTCCAGTGCTGGGGGGTGGGGGGGCTGTCTGCTTTACCCTCCATCAGTAAGTTCCTTCCTAGACACATTCAGGGGAGTGGGGGAGGCAGGGAGTTTGTGCAGTAGACCCCGGGTGGTGGTGGGGGCCCAGTGTCACAGCTCAGGCTTTGTGGAGACACTTGGCATTAAAGCCTTTGTTCACAGACTCACTTGCCAGAGGAAGTCCGTGTGTGAGACTCAACAGATGGGGGTGGAGGGTGGGGTGGGGGCTGTTTGGGGGGGATGACAGTTGGGGAGGGGGCACAGTCCTGTGGGGACAGCTACAGAAACCCCTTCCCAGGATGTGGCTTCAAACACAGGCCTGAGCTCCATGGGGGGGGGGGCAATCACCCCCAGCTGGGTTTTTTTAGAGGGTGGCGGACACTTCACTATGCCACTTGCCACCCGTGATGCCTGTCGCTTCAGTCTGAATGCAGAGCCCCAGGCCCCCCAGCCGTCCCAGAACCCAGCAGCCACTTCTCCAGGGCCAGCTGTCCCTACCTGGGCTGGGGGCTGGCGGGTGTGTGTGGGGGACA
Organism: Erinaceus europaeus; assembly: GCF_950295315.1. Classification (NCBI taxonomy): domain Eukaryota; kingdom Metazoa; phylum Chordata; class Mammalia; order Eulipotyphla; family Erinaceidae; genus Erinaceus; species Erinaceus europaeus. The sequence goes on from NC_080164.1 coordinate 183,182,738, forward strand.
CCTCCCAGGACGCCGACAAGAATGAGGCCCAAGAACGGAGGAGCTCTGAGCACAGTCTGTATTGTGAGCTTTTGGGGGACGTGACCCCAGCCGGGGCTCCCTGCAACTCTGGGACTGCAGACCAGCTGCCCATGGCACCTCGGTGCCTCTCCGGCCTGCGCTGGGCGGGCCCCGTGGCGCTTCCTAGCTGTCGTACCAGTCGAGGAAAAGCAGGGAGAAGGAGCACATGACCAGGAAGAAGAGCACCCACACTCGGAAGCCGGCGTTGTTTTTGATGGCCTGGGTGGGCGTGGGGCTGTCAGGGGGGCCGGGCTCCGTGACAACCCCCCCCCACCAACTGTAACAGGAGGGGTCAGCACCCACCCCCCAGCTGCTACTGAGGGGACGGGCGTCCCTGTGAATCCCGGGGCGAAGACTGCACACAAGGGTGGGGGCAGACACAGCAGGACAGACAGATGGGCTGGACCCGCAGCTCTCTTATGTCCTGCTGGCTGGGCCCCAGAGGACGGGAAGATGGGAAGGAGGAAGGGGGCGGGCAGTGCGCCCACCCTGGAAGCCAGAGACAGCACTGTAGCTCGGATGCAGGGTTGGGGGCACACAGGTGAAGGGGGGGGAGCAGGACTCAGCCCTTTCTCTGGTGATGCCCCCCAGGAACCTTCACCGCACCGCAGACCCCAGGAGCTGGGCTGCACACTGGCTGTTCACCATGGCTGCCATGGGAAACTTGAGGTCACGGAGGCCAAGGGCGTGAGCACAGGACACCCCTGGGGCCGGGGGTGGGGGGACCCACCTCCCTGATGTCCTCGTTGCCTTCCTTGATGTTCTCGGTGGCGCCCACCACCAGCTGGTGAATGTTGTCGATCTCAGCTTCCTGCCGGGAGAGACGGCGGGTGGCGGCTGTCAGCACCCGTGGCCCGGCCCCACCTGGGGCCCTCACCGCGCCCAGTGGCAGGAGCACCCCCTCAGGACTCAGCACCAGGACTGGGGCGGACCCCTCCCTGTGCCTGCTGAGCGCCGCCCGCCAGTGTGGTGACACTCCCCCCTCCCCACTCCTACTGCCCCAGGGTGGCAGCACCCAGCTGCTCAGCCCGCTAGGGCACAGGACCCACGCAGCACGCCCGAGCCCTGAGCTCCTGAGTCCTGGTCCCTCCCTGGCCCCCCAGCACCAGCTCCGGCGGGGCTGCCCCCAGGCTCAGGGCCTCACTGAGTCACCAGGGTCCCCACGCAGCTTGGACATCTGTCTGTCTCAGTGCCCGTCCACCTGTCCTGGGGACCCTCACCTGCTGTAAGACCTTCTCTGTGAAAATCTCCTGGAGCCTGGATATTTCCACTACTTTCCCTTCGATTTGCCTGCAGAAAAAACAAGAAAGCAAATCCCAAGGGGGCACCGGAGACGCTGCTGGGTGGGGGTGGGGGGGCTGACAGAGTCAGCTGGGGGCGTGGCCCCCATCAGGGCGCCAGCATCTGAAGGTGGGGTGGTGGGGAGTCACGGCAGTGGGAGTGTGGGGCTCACGCACCTCACCTCTTCGAAGAGACTGCTCATCTCCCCAATGAGCCGCTGGTTTTCTTGTTCAAACTGAGGAGAGGAACCCGGGGGGTGAGAGAGACCTGTGTCTGGTGGGTGGGGCGCAGTGGGGAACCCCCTCCCCCTCCCAGACGCCCCCAATGAGACCCTGCCCCCAGGGTGGGTGGCCTGCCATCCCATCTCCTCTGCCTGGGTGGGGACAGTGGCCCTCGGGCTCCCACATCCCCAGCAGAGAAGACTCAGCAGGGTGCGGTCACGGCCACCCTGGGGTGCGGGCAGGGGCAGGACCTGGGGGTCAGCCTCCACGCAGCAGGTGGGGGGATAGTCTTGGGATGACAGGAGATGGGGGCCCTCGCAGCCCTGCTGGACCCTCATGGCACCAGAGAGCTTTCTAGACAACAAACACCAGACTTTGGGGCGAGGAACCCCAGAGCACGTCTGGGGTCTGAGTGGAGTCTGAGTGAGGGTCACAGCTCCACGTGCCCAAGGACTGTCCTCCCCACGCACACCCTAAAGTGGTCTTATGTGGCTGAAAATCCAGGAAGGAGGCCTGGGCAGGCCCAGGCTCCCTCTGGCCGTCATGGGCCCTTCCTCAGGGCAGACACGCTGCCTGCCCACCCAGGGCTCTGGGAGCACCCCAGCGAGGTGCTTAGCTTCAGCCACCAGCACCCTGGGCTGGGGTGGGGGCGTGGTGGTCCCCGCCGGAGGGCTGAGACCGGCTGGGGGGGCCCTCTAGAATAGGCGAGAGTCACAGCCCAGCACCAGGCAGAACGTTCTAGACTCTGACGTGAGATGCATCACAGTCACTCCTCGGGGGCATCGGCAGACCCAGCCCCAGGTCTCAGGCCCCCAAAGGGAGAGGTGGGAGGGGAGCTTCCTGTTGGGTGGAGCTGCAGGCCCCAGGCCCCTGAAGGGAGAGCTGGGATAGGGGCTTCCTGATGAGGACACACCTGGGGGGCTGGCAATGTAGACCAGATACCTCCTTGGCACATCCCAGGGCTCAGGCTGGATGCTCGAGGCTCGGCCTCCTGGGCCAGGGGCACTGAGCTGGGGATCCACCGGCTGAGGACAAACGGGCCCTTCACCCGTTGATCAGACCTGGGCATCACACCCCGGACGGGGGCCCTGGCCTTGGGGCGGTGTGAGACAGGGCTGGCAGTGCCCAGTGGCTCTCAGTGCCATTGCTGGGGTGTGGCTGGGGTCTGGGCGTAGGCTCACGTACTGCTCCAGTCTGCCTACCAGGGTCTCATCCTGGGAGCACCGAGCATAGCACGGGGGGGGGGGGGGGGGGGAGATACGTGCCTTGCTGTGGTGTCTGTCTCTAACGTGGAGGGAATGGCATTTTCCAGGCCCTCGCACTCTCTTCCCCCACGATGCCACACACCGGCAGGCCCATGGGGTTACAAAGCTCAAGAGCCGCCGTTATCAGACAGCCACTTGGTCTGGACTGCTCTGTGGCCGCCGGCGAGCTCTCTGCACCAAGCTGGCCAAGGCGGCTTCTTCCTCCAGCCTTCTGGTGCCGCTTTCAGATGTGAGAGGCAGGGGAAGGACCGGGGAGCCCAGGGGAAGGTGGGCGCTGACGCCCTCACACATAGCCTCCAAGATTCAGGATAAAGTCGGGGCCAGGCTGGGGATGGCCTCTCAGACAGACTGTGGTGGCTAGGGGATGGGGTGGGCTGGGCAGGCAGCACAGTGGTTCTACAAGTGACCTTCGTGCTGCCTGGGGGACCCGACGTCGGCAGGTTCGATCCCCAGCACCACTATCAGCTAGAGCTGAGCGGGAACCAGCAGTCTTACCATCTGGATCTCTTCTGGGGACAACTCATCTTCCCCTCTGCTCTCTCCCCACCTTCCCAGCTCAGGCTGGTCTGCAGCTGCAGCCTTTTCTGTGAAGAGACGATTGATGGGGCTGGGGAGACAGCAGACGGACTCTGCAACAGACTCTCCTGCCTGAAGCTGCGAAGTCCCAGGTTCAGTCCCCAGCACCATCGTCAGCCAGAGCTGCGTGGGGCTCTGGGCTCTGTCTCTGTGTATCTTTCTGCCATAAAACAGAAACAAAAAAAGAAAAAGGGCCGGGTGGTGGCACAGTCGGGTAAGCACACTTATCACCCATGTGCAAGGATCCGGGTTTAGGTGAGCTCTCCACCTGCAGGGAGGAGGCTTCATAGCTGGAAAGGCAGGTCTGCAGGTGTCTATCTTTCTCTCTCTATCTCACCCTCCCCTCTCAAGTTTTCTCTGTCCTATCTAATAAAATAGGAAAGTAGTGGTCCGGGAGGTGGCGCAGTGGCTAAGGCACTAGACTCTTAAGTTTGAGGTCCTGAGTTCAATCCCCAGCAGCGCATGTACCAGAGTGATGTCTGGTTCTTTCTCTCTCTCCCCTATCTTTCTCATAAATAAATAAATAAATAAAATCTTTAAAAAAAAAAAGAAAAGAAAGAAAGGAAAGATGACCTCCAGGAGCAGTGGATTCATTGTGCCAGGACCAAGCCCCAGCAATAACCATGAAAACACAAGGAAAAAAAAAAAGGAAGAAAAAGGAAGAAAAGAAGAAACACTGAATTGACATCAGTAGGCAGAGCGTTTGTTTTAACTGTGTGTGCGTTGGGGGGGGGCAGACCCCCACAGTGTGGTCCACAGCTGGAGAATCTGGACACTGCGCCTCCCTGCCCCTGCACAGCAGAGGCCTGCCTGTGTGCACGTGAGCATGTGTGTTTGTGTTGTGAGCACGTGTGTGATGTGTGTACAGGCTCAGGGTGGGGCTGGGCTCAGTGTGGCTGTTTGCTGAGACCAGTACTGCTGTGTGTGTCGACGTCAGAACACACACACACGCGCGCGTACACGCACGCACGCACGCACAAACACGCACACACGCACAAACACGCACACACCTTTCTGCTTTTGAACAGGATAAGTGACCTGTGAATTTTCTGGTGAAAAATCACGTGTATGGGGCCCGGCTGGTGGCACACCTGGTCCAGTGCCCACAGCACCACATGCAAGGCCCCAGGTTCGAGCTCCCGTCCCCACCTTCAGGGGGAAAGCTCCAGGGGCGGTGAAGCGGGTCTGCAGGTGTCTTTCTCTCTCCCTCTCCATCTGCCCTCCCCTTGCAAGTTCTCTCTATCCTATCCAGTAAAAAAGATATAAAGGGAAAAAAAAAAAAAGGCCACCGGGAGCGGTGGGTTCATCATGCGGGCACCAAGCCCCAGTGACAACCCTGCCGGCGACTAAAACACGTCTGTGTGTTCCACACAACTGTGAAGTGGGCCAGTGACACCCGCTCCCCACTCCTCCCACACAAGTCACCACTGTCCTCTCTGGAGACGCGGAAGCAGCCTCCTGACTCGAGGCAGGAGCATCCAGACCAAGGAACAGGCCACTGGGGTCCCCCGGCCTCACAGAAGGGTCCCCGGCAAGCAGCAGGATATACTACAACAGGGGCGGCAGGCCGGGCGGTTATGGGTACCTGGCTGCTCTTCCAGGATGGGGGTCTCCTCAGAGTCCTTGGCGGGGGGTGGCGGGACGTTCTCAGGAGACCTGGACTCTCGGGTCCTTGCGCTCGGCTCCGGCTGCAGCCTGGATCTGAGAAGGAGTGCCGGGCCGTGAGGAGCCTGCCTTGCACGTCGGGAATATGTGAGCAGCGCCAGGAGCTACTTGGCGGGAGGGGGATGCTCATGCCGCACTGCCCCCACCCCCAGGACAAGGTTCTGAGAGCAGGGCTGCTGGGTGGGGTCGGCAGCCGCTTGGGGAGTCCAGCACACAGGCATGCAGCGAAAGCTCCCTGGCCATGCTTCTGGGAGACCCTCTGATATTTCTTTTTCCTTTTTGAAAATATAGTAGGACCCAGAGATAAGATGTAAACAAACAAACAAACAAACAAGGAAGGAGACTTAGAAGTAGCAACAGGTGTAGGTGTGACTTAGGAAGGAAGAGAAGGCAGGACCATAAATACAGACGGTTGTAGAAGGAACAGTCAGCCCATCTCTGCGCCCTTGGGAGAACCACTGCAGTTTCCAGTGAAGGGAACGGGGACAGAGAGCTCTGGGGGTGGGAACGGGGTGATTATACCCCTGCTATAGTTCTGTAAATCAATATTAAATCACTAATAATTTTTTTCCTTTGATTTAAATTGTCACCAGGGTTATTGCTGGGGCTCAGTCCTAGCACTACAAATCCACTGCCCCTGGCAGCCTTTAATAGAACAGAGGGGAGATAAAGAGGGAGACAGACAGACAGACAGACACTGCAGACCTGCTTCATTATTTGTGGAGCCCTGCCGCCCGGCAGGTGGGGAGGGGGGCTCAAAGCTGAGTCTTGGTATATGGTAATAAGGGTACCTAACTAGGTGTGCCACTGCCCAGCTCCCTGACCCCTGACTTCTTGATGCTTGTAGCCTTGAATTGTGATGCCTGAGACCTTTGGGGGGGGGGTGTCTCTCTGCTGAGCCATCTTCCTAACCATTGGGAAGCCTGGTTGGAGCGGGGAAGGCTGGCCCCCTGCTTCAGGAAATTGTGAGGATGTGGTTGAGCTTGGCAGGGCTTGACCTGAGGACTGTGTCTATCCTGTTAGTCTCTCTCTCTCTCTACCAAGAGGTTGAGCAAGGAGGGACAGGAGTAACCCCAAAGGTTTGCCTCATCCTATCAGACTCCCTGCCTCACAAAGTGCCCCGCATTCCTGATACTATGGTCTATTAGATAAAAAGAAAGGGGGAGATGTCGGGCATTAAGCCAGCTCCCCTGCTCCACCCTGCATTCCGGACACTGTGGCCTATCTACATAATCATTGTTTTGCCTGAAAGATCCCCACCCATTCATTCCATTGCTTTGATCTATCTTCTTTCTACCCTCAAGACGCTCCCTGTCTGCAGGATAATATTAATCCCACCAGTTAAAACCCTCACAACAGTTACTAAGGAAGTTTCTACCTTTCCAGCTCATTTTTGCCTTTCTCCACCCCCCTTCCTAGCCATTTCCATTTCTGACTTGCTGCTTCCCGGTCTGCCATTTAAAAGCCTTGGCTCTCTGATCAATAAAGACGTTGCACTGCCTCCCCGCCACGAGTTCCTGAGTCATCTCTCCCGCGTCGCTGAGTGAGTAGCAGCCCAGGCTGGCTCTGGTCGAGTTCTCTCCAGCCCAGAGAGTACGCGCCTGAGAAGAGGCACCCCCACGCTAGCCTGGCTCCCTGCTGTCTTTCACATCTGTCCTTCTGGCCATTCAAGTCCTCCTCTCTGACAGGCATGCGGTACTTGAACCTGGGTCCTTGTGCACTGTAGTGTGAGCACTTAACCAGGTGCACCACTACCCCCCCAATACAGATTTTTTATTGGATAGAGAAACTGACAGGGAAGGAGGGAGGAGGGAGGGAGAGAGAGAAAGAGAGAGGCTTGCAACTCCGCTTTACTGCTTACAAAGTTTTCCCCCTGCAGGTGGGGACCAGAGGCCTGAGCAAGAACTTGTGCTCAGCCAGGTGCGCCGCCACCCGGCCCCCAGAACAGGTCGTCTTGACGACAGATCGCCTCCTCTGGCCAGAGCTCAAGTCCATGGGGGCAATGAGCAGGGCGGTGGTCCCGCTGTTGGGGGCCTGACGTGCGCGCTGTGACGCCCCGCCTGGGGCAGACGGCGGTCAAGCTGAAGGGGCGCTCTGGGCGGAGGCCTGTGGGAGCAGAGGCCGGGCTGGGCCGGGCTGCCTGCCAAGGGGCCGAGGGTCTCTGGTTCCAGGCATACAACCAGATGTGCCACCGCCATGCCAACGAGCACAGTCTCCACCGAGAACCGGGAGCTGGGGAAGGAGGCAGGGACCCGCTCCTGCTCCTTGGTCCTTAAGACCACTTGTCCCCAAGGGGCATTGGGTTGAGTGTGCACAACACCGTGTGCAAGGATCTGGGTTCAAGCCCCCACTCCCTATCTTTGGGGGGATGGGGGGGAGTTTCATGAGTGGTGAGGCAGGTCTGCAGGTGTCTGTCTCTCTCTCCCTATCTCCCTTCTCAATATCTGTCTCTGTCCAATGGGGGAAAAAAAGGGAAAGAAAAAAAGGGGGGATAGCTGGCAGAAGCAATGGGTGGTGGCATGCCTGGCTCAGAGCTCACATTACGGTGCTCAGGGACCCGGGTTTGAGCCCCCGCTCCCACCTTCAGCGGGGAAGCTTCAGGAGTGGTGAAGCAGGGCTGCAGGTGTCCCTCTGTCTCTCTCCCCCTTTTTCCCTCACCCTCTCTCGATTTCTCTCTGTCTCTACCCAATAATAAGTAAATAATTTAAAACATCTTTAGAAATAAAAACGAATAGGGAGTTGGTCGGTAGCAGATGGCGCAAAGCGCAAGGACCGGCGTAAGGATCCTGGTTCGAGCCCCCGGCTCCCCACCTGCAGGGGAGTCGCTTCCCAGGCGGTGAAACAGGTCTGCAGGTGTCTGTCTTTCTCTCCTCCTCTCTGTCTCCCCCTCCTCTCTCCATGTCTCTCTGTCCTATCCAACAACGAAGACATCAATAACAACAACAATAATAACCACAACAGTAAGACAAGGGCAACAAAAAAGGGAAAATGAATAAATATAAAAAAAAAGAAAAAGAAAAAAAGAAATAATAAGGAATAAATAAGGGCTGGCGGTGGCACAGCAGGTAGAGTGCACACTTTACAGTGCTCGAGGACCTGGGTTCAAGCCCTTCTCCACCTGCAGGAGGGAATCTCCCTGAGAAGTGAAGCAGGGGTCTGCAGGGGTCTCTCTGTCTCTCTCTCAATTTCTGTCTCTCTCCAAAATAAATAAATATTTAAACATTACAAAAATAAGGGTGAGAAGCCAAGTGGCACATGGGGTGTCTTCTGAGACCTTCCCAGAGCTGGTGGCGAGGGGTGAAGGGGACAGACGCCGACACTACCCCATGGCGCTGCCCCGTGCCGCCACGGCTCCAGCTCTGGGCAGCTGGCGGGAGCCACTCACAGTCTCTTCTTGTCCACCACGCGCTTCACCCGGATGGCCCTCTGCTCCGAGTACAGTTTGCACACGCCTGTGGGTGAGGGTGCGGTGTGGGTGCGGGACATGGCGAGCCTGAGCGGCTTCTGGACCGGGGTCCACCTCTCCCACCCCGCCCGCCCCGAGCCCAGAGCGAGCGGCAGGGTTACTTTTCAGATAATCCTCCACGAAGTCCAGCACGGCGCTGCGGTGCTCCTTCACCTGCTGGGAGTGGGTCTCCTTGTGGGCTGTGGGGGGGGGGGCGAGAGTCAGGCCCACTCCCCGTGCTCCCGTCCTCCCTGCGGGCTCCTCCCTCAAGAGAGCACTCGGACACGGCTGACGGGCAGCTCTGGCACCCGGCCATGGCGTGCTTACTTATGTTATTATTATTATGATTTTAGTAATTGAGAGGAGAGAGTGGAGAGGGAGAGAGAGAGACAAAGAGACACCTGCAGCCCTGCTTCACCACTCGTGAAGCTTTCCCCCTGCAGGTGGGGGCTGGGGGTTTGAACCTGGGTCCTTGCGCACTGTAATGTGTGAACTCAACCAGGTGTGCCATCGTCCAGCTCTTCATCTTATTTTTAACGAGAGGGAGATACACAGATAGAGATAGACAGATAAGAGACCCCAGAGCCCAGCTCAGCTCTGGCTGTTGGTAGAGCTGGGGATTGAACCTGGGACCTCAGAGCCCCAGGCAGGAAAGTCATCTGCAGAACCCCTGTGCTGTCTCCCTGGACCTCAACAACTCCTCTAACAACTCTCTTCCAGACTTCGGTCGCAATGATTTTAAGGGCGGGATTGCTGAGGCCCCAGACGCACTAGCCTAGGTGTGTGTATGTGTGGGGTGAGGGTGTGGTGGCGTCATGGGCTCACACTGACCCTCCAGGTGTTTACTGAGCCACACTCAGACAACACCGCCCCTGCCCAAGCTGCTGCCTCTCAGTCCGGGACGCCCTGCCCTCCCCAGGGGCCACCCCGCTGCCCCCACCCCATGTCCCCTGCCATCCCCAGGGAATGCTCTGTCTCATGTGTTCCTGGACCCACACAGCCTCCACAGCCCAGGCACCCCAGCCAGGGACCACCCTGTCTGCCCTCCATGTCCCCTGCCCTCCACAGGGACCGCCCTCCCCCTTCCCATGTCCCCTGCCCTCCCCAGGGACAGCCCTTCCCCCCACCCCCATGTGCCTGCCCTCCGCAGGACTGCCCTCCCCCCCACGCCCCTGCCCTCCCCAGGGACCACCCTGTCTCCCCTCCATGTCCCCTGCCCTCCACAGGGACCACCCTATCTCCCCTCCATGCCCCCTGCCCTCCCCAGGGACCGTCCGCCCCTCCCTGCACCCTGCCCTCCCCAGGGACTGTCCGCCCCTCCCATGCCCCCTGCCCTCCCCAGGGACAGTCCGCCCCTCCCCGCACCCTGGGCTCTCAGCTGCTGGATGGCTTCGGAGCAGGTTTTCATGAAGGTCTGGGCGTCCTGGTCGATCTGGTCCCGCTCGGCGTCCGTCATCTTCCCAAACTCGGACGTCATGTGGCTGGAGAGACAGAGGTGGCTTAGAGCGCACACCACAGGGCAGGTGTGGGCAGGGGGAGCCCGGGGCCATCTGCTGGACTTGGGGTGGTCTCCATGATCCCCAGAGAAGGTGCCTTCCTTCCCCCGCACACATGGGCCACAGAGCAGCTGCAAGAAAAGTCAGAGCCGGGCATGGCGCCGGAGACAGGCGAGGGCAGCCGTTCTGCTCCCCTCTGCATGGCGTGGGACAGGGGACAGGGGGCAGGGGGCAGGAGGCAGGGGGCCCAGCACTGAGGCCACATGGGCGACTCTCCACCTTATCCAATAAAATAGGAAATAAGCAAAAACAGAAGGGAAAAATGGTTGTCGGGAACAGTGGATTCAGATGCCGAGGTAACTGATGGCAAAACGAAACAAGCAAACCAGAACCTTCACTTTTCCCCAAGCAGCACACAGGGTGTCTTCTGAGAGAACCCGAGACCTTCCCATAGCTGGTGGAGGGGTGAAGCACGAGGGTCCTGGACCCACTCCCTCCAACACACACACTGTGCCGACCGAGCCCGGGCTCCAGCAGGACCTGCGATGCTGAGTTGTGGAGGGGCAGGGGCACCCCACAGCTGCCTCCTGGGTGGGGCCCACAGCACCCTCATCCCCGCGCCGTCCTCCAGGCACAGGCCTGAGCCCCCCACCTCCCCAGCTCAGCTCTGGTGCCCAAGCCCCCGCCTGCCCATCCCCAGCTCTCGGTGGACAAGGCCACACACCTGTCCCCGTCGCCCTCTGCTCTCAGACCAGGGGCAGCAGCTCTGCTTGGCCCTGCTGCTCTCTCCATACACAAGTATGTCAAACAAGAAAGAAGAGGCAGTTGGGAGGTGGCGCAGCGGGTTAAGTGCATGTGGCGCAAAGCGCAAGGACCGGCTTTAGGATCCCGGTTCGAGCCCCCGGCTCCCCACCTGCAGGGGAGTCGCTTCCCAGGCGGTGAAGCAGGTCTGCAGGTGTCTGTCTTTCTCTCCTCCTCTCTGTCTTCCCCTCCTCTCTCCATTTCTCTCTGTCCTATCCAACAAGAAAACAACAAGGCAACAAAAGGGAATAAATACATACTTAAAAAAAAAAAAAAGAAAAGAAAAAGAAAGAAGAGGAAAAAAGCAGCGCCGGACAGAGACGTGACTGAAATACGTTCCCCACAGGCCGCGTCGTGCTGCCCACAGGGAGGTCGGGCCGGGACGGCGACAGACAGGGCTGCTCTGAGAAGGCCGAGGGCCAGAACCGCGCCAGGGCTGGCGTGGGCTCAGCAGGCACCAGGGTCCTTTCCCTTGCTGCCCACGGAGCTGCTGCCACTCCCAGCAGTTTACCTGGGCACTGGGCTGGTGGGAGGAAGGAGGGCGAGGCTGGGCCACGGCTCCTCACCACTTGAGACCTTCCAAAGGCCGTGTCTGACCGGCTTATCTGTCATTCGGGGGCTGTTAAGGCTTTGGACATGCATGAGTCCACTGCTTGGTTTTTTTCTGATGGTAAGATTGGAGTGGGGTAGCATACATGACCCCACCCTCCATGGGGCCCCCTGGGTGCTGTGCAGGGTGCTGAGAGAGGAGACACCCCACAGCCCTGTCCACCCTCCATGGGCTCCCTGGGTGCTGTGCCTGGTGCTGAGAGAGGAGAGACCCCACAGCCCTGCCCACCCTCCATGGGCTCCCTGGGTGCTGTGCAGGGTGCTGAGAGAGGAGAGACCCCACAGCCCTGCCCACCCTCCATGGGCTCCCTGGGTGCTGTGCAGGGTGCTGAGAGAGGAGACACCCCACAGCCCTGCCCACCCTGCATGGGGCTCCCTGGGTGCTGTGCAGGGTGCTGAGAGAGGAGAGACCCTACAGCCCTGCCCACCCTCCATGGGCTCCCTGGGTGCTGTGCCTGGTGCTGAGAGAGGAGAGACCCCACAGCCCTGCCCACCCTCCATGGGCTCCCGGGGTGCTGTGCAGGGTGCTGAGAGAGGAGAGACCCCACAGCCCTGCCCACCCTCCATGGGCTCCCTGGGTGCTGTGCAGGGTGCTGAGAGAGGAGAGACCCCACAGCCCTGCCCACCCTCCATGGGCTCCCTGGGTGCTGTGCAGGGTGCTGAGAGAGGAGAGACCCCACAGCCCTGCCCACCCTCCATGGGCTCCCTGGGTGCTGTGCCTGGTGCTGAGAGAGGAGAGACCCCACAGCCCTGCCCACCCTCCATGGGCTCCCTGGGTGCTGTGCAGGGTGCTGAGAGAGGAGAGACCCCACAGCCCTGCCCACCCTCCATGGGCTCCCTGGGTGCTGTGCAGGGTGCTGAGAGAGGAGAGACCCCACAGCCCTGCCCACCCTCCATGGGCTCCCTGGGTGCTGTGCCTGGTGCTGAGAGAGGAGAGACCCCACAGCCCTGCTCACCCTCCATGGGCTCCCTGGGTGCTGTGCAGGGTGCTGAGAGAGGAGACACCCCACAGCCCTGCCCACCCTCCATGGGCTCCCTGGGTGCTGTGCAGGGTGCTGAGAGAGGAGACACCCCACAGCCCTGCCCACCCTCCATGGGCTCCCTGGGTGCTGTGCAGGGTGCTGAGAGAGGAGAGACCCCACAGCCCTGCCCACCCTGCATGGGGCTCCCTGGGTGCTGTGCAGGGTGCTGAGAGAGGAGAGACCCCACAGCCCTGCCCACCCTCCATGGGCTCCCTGGGTGCTGTGCAGGGTGCTGAGAGAGGAGACACCCCACAGCCCTGCCCACCCTGCATGGGGCTCCCTGGGTGCTGTGCAGGGTGCTGAGAGAGGAGACACCCCACAGCCCTGCCCACCCTCCATGGGCTCCCTGGGTGCTGTGCATGGTACTGAGAGAGGAGAGACCCCACAGCCCTGCCCACCCTCCATGGGCTCCCTGGGTGCTGTGCCTGGTGCTGAGAGAGGAGAGACCCCACAGCCCTGCCCACCCTCCATGGGCTCCCGGGGTGCTGTGCCTGGTGCTGAGAGAGGAGAGACCCCACAGCCCTGCCCACCCTCCATGGGCTCCCTGGGTGCTGTGCAGGGTGCTGAGAGAGGAGAGACCCCACAGCCCTGCCCACCCTCCATGGGCTCCCTGGGTGCTGTGCCTGGTGCTGAGAGAGGAGAGACCCCACAGCCCTGCCCACCCTCCATGGGCTCCCTGGGTGCTGTGCAGGGTGCTGAGAGAGGAGAGACCCCACAGCCCTGATTATTTTTCAGAGAGAGAGAGAGTGAGCGAGAGACCACAGCCACAAATCTCCCTCCAACTCTTTGGAAGCTGGGCTTGAGCCTGTGCTGTGCCTCTCTCTGAAAAATAATCATTCTGGTGAGAGAGACAGACAGACAGACAGACAGACAGAGAGAGAGAGAGAGAGAGGAAAACAGGGTTGGGTTGGTTCACACCTGGTGGGAGAAAGTGCCCACAGTGCCATCTAGTGTCGACCGTGTATTGTCACCGAGAGCCTTGGTGGGTGCGCTAGGAGGGCGACTTTGAGAGATGAAGGGGAGGGAGAAGGAGAAAGAAGACACGCCTGCAGCCCTGCTCCAGGCCGGCAAGCTTCCACCCTGCAGGCGGGGAGCGGGGCTTAAAGCTGGGTCCTCACGCGTGGTGTGTGCGCCCTAGCGGGCATGCCGCTGCCCGGCCCTGGTGTTCTCTCTCTTTAAAAACCAGCCCCATCTCCAACAACAGAGGAGTGGCTGAGCAAGCTGTGGTCTAGATACACAGTGGAGTACTACTCAGCTGTAAAAAAAGGTGACTCCACCGTTTTCAGCCCATCTTGGGTGGACCTTGAAAAATTCATGTGAAGCGAAACAAGTCAGACACAGAAGGATGAACATGGGATGACCTCACTCTCAGGCAGAAGTTGAAAAACAAGATCAGAAGAGAAAACACAAGCGGAACCTGAACTGGAATTGGCGTATCGCACCAAAGTCAAAGACTCTGGGGTGGGTGGGTGGGGAGAATACAGGTCCAAGAAGGACGACAGAGGACCTAGTGGGGGTTGTGTTGTTATATGGGAAACCGGGGGATGTTATGCACGTACAAACCATTGTATTTACTGTTGAATGTAAAACATTAATTCCCCAATAAAAAAAAAAAAGAAAAAAAAATTAAAAAAAAAAAACATCAAAGGTCTCAGGTGAGAGTTTTTGTCTCTCTGGATGGCATTTTCACCTGCCTTTCTTCATTTCCTTGATTGATTTTGGGAGCCTGGCTCTTAATGCAGGTGTGATTTCTTTTTTCTTTTCTTTTCTTTTTTAATATTTATCTATTTCCTTTTGTTGCCCTTGTTTTATTGTTGTAGTTATTGTTGCTGTTATTGCTGTCATTGTTGTTGGATAGGACAGAGAGACATGGAGAGAGGAGGGGAAGACAGAGAGGGGGAGAGAGAGACAGACACCTGCAGACCTGCTTCACCGCCTAGGAAGCGACTCCCCTGCAGGTGGGGAGCCGGGGGCTCGAAAGGAGAGAGGGAGGGGGGAGAGGGAGAGGGGAGAGAAAGGGAGGGAGAGAGGAGAGGGGAAGGGTGGTGCCGGGGTGTGAGCCTGGCTGGCAGGTGAGGCCCACACCAGTGGCTCAGGTGCCCACGCGTTTTGCTGGCTCTGCTCATCCGACTGGGTCACATCAGAGGCTGCGCGCCACAGGGATCGGGGGCGCCAGCAAGCGGGAGTGGGCTAGCACCCCCACCCCGTGCTTCTCCCCTCGGCTCCTGGAAGCTCTGGCACCCCGACCCTGGGCTGTGAGCCGGCACAGGGACGCCGAGGGGAGGGCGCTCAGCCGGTCGGTGTGCTGCTTCGCCAGGTGTGCTGCCCGGGTTCGAGCCCGGCCCCCGCTGCTCTGGGGGAGCCCTTGGGGGTGCCTCTGGTCTCTCTCAGTCGCTCCCCCCCTGTCTCTGCCTGTCTCGAAAACGAAGGAAGCCAGCAGCAGGCAGGAAGCCCCCGCGTGGACGTGGACGTGGACGTGGACGAGGGGAGGGCGGCCGCGGCCTCACCTGCAGGCGTCCATGCCGATGCCGATGCCGACGCCGACGCCGATGTAGTCTTTCCTGTGCTCCAGCAGGAAGTCCCGCAGCTTGCCGATGTGCGCTGTCTGAAAGGCAGGGGCCACGGTCACGGGGCGGGGGACTGCTGGGCCTGCTCTCTCTCTCTCTCTGCTGGGCCTGCTCTCTCTCTCTCTCTCTGCTGGGCCTGCTCTCTCTCTCTCTCTCTCTCTCTCTCTGCTTGGCCTGCTCTCTCTCTCTCTCTCTCTGCTGGGCCTGCTCTCTCTCTCTCTCTCTCTCTCTGCTGGGCCTGGTCTGTCTCATCTCTGTGCTGGGCCCGGTCTGTCTGTCTGTCTCGGTGCTGGGCCCGGTCTGTCTGTCTGTCTCGGTGCTGGGCCCGGTCTGTCTGTCTGTCTCGGTGCTGGGCCCGGTCTGTCTGTCTGTCTCGGTGCTGGGCCCGGTCTGTCTGTCTGTCTCGGTGCTGGGTGCAATACAGACAATAAAAGGCACACTTCTCTCACCCTGTTGCTTCACTGTCCCCCCCCTCCCTTCCACTGTGCGAGCTCAGCTCAGCTTCCGGCGGTGACTAGGAGTGAACACAGGGCCTAGGAGTCTCAGGCAGGAGAGTGCTGTGTTATCTCCGCGCCCCCCCCCCCCCCGCCATTGTAAGAGTCACCCCAGACAGGACTTTCTCTGGGCAGGTGGGCAGAGCAGGACAGGAGACAGATTCAGGGAGGCTGGCCTTGCACCAGGGTCTAGTCACAGCTGAGGGTCCCCGCCATCCTCCTGTCTCCACTGTCCTCCAAGCGGGGAGACGTGCCCGTGGTCTGGGCGGGGCAGGGCAGGGGCACATCCCACAAAAGCCCGCTTCTCTGGGTGGCGTCTCTGAGTTGTGACACCTGTGCCTTTCTCTTGGGGGAGGGGGGCCTAGAACCGGGCTGGGAGGACGGGGGTGCTCTTCCCAAGCTCCCTCCAACACCGCGACCAGGGTGCTCAATCTCCCTGGGTGGGAAGGACATGTTTTCAGGGGGAGTGTGGCCCTGCTCTGCTCTGACCCCACCTCACAGACACAGAGACGCGGGGCTGGAGTTGATGGGAGAGGCCCCCAAAGCAATGCCTCCTGTAGCACGGCCCCCCCCCCCGCCACGCCCCGGGCCCCCACCAGCGCTCTTTCTCCTGACACCCTCCCCTTGGGGAAGCCTCTGGTCACTCATTCTCCCTTCTCACTTCTGGCGCCAGCCGGCCAGCGGGACCTGTCCCCTCAACTGTCACACATCTGGTGTGTGTCTGTGGGGGGGGGTACCAAACACAGCCTGGGCCCCAGCTACCTCCTCTCCTGAGTCTGGGAGGGTGTTGTGTTGACAGCTGGCTGGGGAGCAGCTTCTAGAACTCTGCCTTTCTTTTTAACACTCATTTTAAAATCTTTATTTTTAAATATATTTTAAAAATATTTATTTATTCCCTTTTGTTGCCCTTGTTTTATCGTTGTAGTTATTATTGTTGATGTCATCGACATTGGATAGGACAGAGAGAAATGGAGAGAGGAGGGTAAGACAGAGAGGGGGAGAGAGAGACACTTGCAGACCTGCTTCACCACCTGTGAAGCGACTCCCCTGCAGGTGGGAAGCCGGAAGCTCGAACCGGGATCCTTCCGCCGGAAATCTTTATTTTTTTATTCTATTGTTATGACAGAGATAGAAAAATGGGGCGAGACAGGGAGAGAGACACCTGTAGCCCTGCTTCACCACTTGTGAAGCTTCCCCTCTGCAGGTGGGGATGGGGGCTTGAACCCGGGCCCTTGCACATGGTAACTTGTACATTCTACTGTGTGAAGTGAGAGAGGAGACTGACTTCCATGTCACCTTCTGCGTGACCATCCTGACAACAGCCTGGGGACAAGGACACAGAAGGGCCAAGGTGACTCACACGTGTTGATGTGAAACTGGGTCCACCTGCCAACGCCCATGTCTAGCAGAGAAGCAATTACAGAAGCCAGAACTCCCACCTTCTGCTTCCCAAGAGAATTTTGGTTCATCTTCCCAGAGAGGGAGAGGGGGAGAGAGAGAGAGAGAGAGAAATGTTCGGGAAGATAACGAGAGGGCTTGGAACCTCAGTTCCTCAGTTCCACTGGGACACAGAGCTTTTGTCACTAGGAACCCTTTTTTTTTAAATATTTTAAAATTTATTTATTTTCCCTTTTTGTTGCCCTTGTTTTTATTGTTGTAGTTACTATTGTTGTCGTTGTTGGATACGACTTGTTGTCGTTGTTGGAGAGGACAGAGAGAAATGGAGAGAGGAGGGGAGACAGAGAGGGAGAGAGAAAGACAGACACCTGCAGACCTGCTTCACCGCCTGTGAAGCGACTCCCCTGCAGGTGGGGAGCCGGGAGCTCGAACCGGGATCCTTACACGGGTTCTTGCGATTTGGGGAGAGTCTGGAGACCACCTGAGGAAGTCGGGCACTATTTCCCTTATCTGAGAGGGAGGAGGGGAAAAGGAAGGACACCTGTGGGTGTCATTTCACTCCTAAGTGGTACACAGCCGGTTAAGCACAGGTGGCGGAAAGCGCAGGGACCGGTATAAGGATCCCGGTTCGAGCCCCCGGCTCCCCACCTGTCGGGAAGTTGCTTCACAGGCGGTGAAGCAGGTCTGCAGGTGTCTGTCTTTCTCTCCTCCTCTCTGTCTTCCCCTCCTCTCTCCACTTCTCTCTGTCCTATCTAACAATGACATCAGTAACAACAACAATAAAAAGGGCAACAAAAGGGAAAATAAATATGAAAAAAAATAAAAAAAAAGAAGAGTTGAAACATGAACGTGGTAACAGAAAACATAGTCAATCAAGCGCAAGGACCGGCGTCAGGATCCCGGTTCGAGCCCCCGGCTCCCCACCTGCAGGGGCGTCACTTCACAGGCGGTGAAGCAGTTCTGCAGGTGTCTGTCTTTCTCTCCCCCTCTCTGTCTTCCCCTCCTCTCTCCATTTCTCTCTGTCCTATCCAACAACGACGACATCGATAATAACTACAACAATAAAAACAACCAGGGCAACAAAAAGGGAACAAATAAATAAAAATTAAAAAAAAGGAAAGAAGGGAAAACACAGTCAATCCATCCCTGTGCTCTGGGGAAAGCGTCAGTAGTTACCACTGGGGAGGGGGGTGTGTGGAATGTACCCCGCTGTAAACCTCTAATAAAAAGGCCCCCCTGGTCTGGGAGCCCAGGAGAGGAGCCAGCCGCTGCCCCCGCCACCTCAAGCACCAGACTGGGCTTCTCCCGCATGGCCACGAGGTGGCGCGCTTGCCCGCGAGACCCCGGCCTGGGGCTCCGGCACATGTCAGTGACAACAGCCAGGCCTTAGGATGATTCGTCTCTTGAGGATATACATTTGGTTTAAGTTTCCACTGCAGAGCTGAAGTTCTTAAGATAGGTCACGCGGATCAATTGCTCCTGTAACCTGAGACTCAAAAGAGCCCGTAATGTCTGAGCCAGGGGCGGGGTGGCCCTGCGAGCCCGAGCCCGGGGTGCGGAGGAGACAGTCTGCCTGGCGGCCCCTAATCTCACCATCAGGGCTGGGGGGGGGGACCCCCGGCTTGTCAGGAGCCAGGGCTCACTCACCCTCAGCGGGACGGGATGCCTGCCTGTCAGGATTTTTTTTTTTTTTAAGTGAGAATAAAAGCAAAGGAATCAGCTTTTGCGCAGGTTCTGTTACCAGGAGGCTCTGAGGGAGGGGGACGAGACAGAGAGCCCCCACCCCACACATACACACAGGCCCAAGGCAGCCTTCACCTGAGCGAGTGGGTGCAAGCCTCACCTAGAGCAGCACAGGCGTCCAGACCGCTGCGCGACCCCAGGGCCTGCACCCGCCACCGGCCACCCGACTCCTAACACGCAGACAGAGAGGACCCCGACCCGGCCCTGGCCCTGGCCTGCCAGCAGTGTTTGGAGCGAGTGTGCGCAAGACCAGGCGGGGAACATCACCTCCAGGAAGAAGTTCCAAAACAAAACAAAACATCCAGGCCGGTCCGGTCCCTATTGCTTGAAAGAAAGATGAGAATGTGCAAACGAGGTTTTTCTGGGATTTATAGAGACGACAGTCAGTTGCTCCGTGCTGAGAGGTATAAACTGTGAGCTCGCTTTATAGAGATGGGACCGCAGGAGGGAGGGGTAGTCAGCATAAAGGCTATGCACACAGACTCTCATGCCTGAGGCTCCGCTCCGAAGTCTCAGGTTCAATCCCCTATACCACCATAAATTAGAGATGAGCAGTAGTGCTCCGGTAAAAAAAAAAAAAAAAATATATATATATATATTATATATATATATAATATATAATATATAATATATAATATATATATAGATATAATCAATGGACCACTTCATAAAGTGTTTAACACAGTGTCAATCAATTAGCTCCTAAGACAACATCCACTACAGAAAAGTTTCTGTGGTGAAGGAGGAGGAGGAGGAGGAGGAAGAACTCGGCGGGAAGGCTTCAAAGTCAGCCGGCGCACACAATCTGGAGCCCCCTGGACGGCTTTGGCTTTTCAGACCATGAGGTCAAGCGCCTGAAACGCCACACGCAGAAAAATTTCCATCCTTACGTAGCACAGCGGATTTCGGTTTAAATCACCTCTCAATTTGTAAGCAGTTAAAGTGTCGTCAAGACATTAACGCTAACTGCTTCTCCAAGGCGCGCGCTTTGAAGGGACATCCACAGCAGCTTAACACAGAAAGTAAAACTTTATAGGGTTCAAGCAATCCTTTGAAAACAGCACAGAGCTAATCAGTACCCAGACAAGACTTTCCTAAGCACCCGTTGTGCCATAGCGGGAAAGGGAAAGCCTTCTGCGAGGACAGGACTGCTACAGTCAGAGAGAGACATTAACAAAAGGACACCCCCCGCCACCCCCCACCCCCCAGAAATGGAATAGGAGGAACTGAAGATAGAACTGTGATTCTCAGGTCAAAGTGGCGAGAGAGGAAGGTGTCTCTGTTTTCTTTTTTCCCTTCCAGTTCTAGGTTGAGGCCTGCTTCAATAAGTAAACCAACGGAAATGTTATTCCTCCTTGCAACACTAAGACACAAGCTCTCTCTCTACTAAAATGTAGCACGGAGAGTGTAAGAAGCAAACAAAAACTCAGTTAAGATTTCCCTGGTAACTAAATCTGCACTTGACTTCTAAATACATCTATAAATACATTTGCGCTTTCTTTGCCCATAACTGGGAAGGAGCATTCTGAGGAATCCTGCAACAATCATTAAGGCTCTTGAAAAAAAAAAAAAAAGTCATCCACACTGAAGAATTCATATTTAACCCTGATTTCAGTTAGAGTCCATGACTTTGTCCTGCAGCCACAAAAACCAGCATTCCTACCCCTCTAGAGGAAAAAAAAAAAAAAGAGAGAGAGAGAGGGTTTTTTTCTTTGAGGGGAGAAAACAGTATTAAACGTCACATCTGACTTTAATAGACTTTCCCAATTTGCTCTTGCATGTTTATTATCAGACTCTAATCACGACTTTCCTCAATGTATTTACACATTCACACAAACTTCCAGTTTGCCCAACTCAGACGAAAACCCACCAAAACCGTGGGAAAGGTCTCGCTTGGAAGATAAAAGGCGATTGGCCCAACTTGTACATTTACAGTGATCAGTGTTTACTTTGGTTGCTCAGACATGCAGCTCACAGCACTTTCAGTATCTGCGTTCAGCTGAGTTTCCTTGTCTTGAAAAAAAAAAGGGAAAGCAGTTTTTCTCTCCCCCCCCCCCCCCCGTTCTGCTCTCAAATATAAACTCATTTCAAGCGAAGTATTCCTGGAGCCAGGCGTCTTTCTAACTACAAGCATATCTGCATCCCCTCCCCCGGCAGTATCTACCCTGCACACCCAAACTTCAGCCTGAATATTTTTACAAATCTAATTTCGCTTTTCCTAATAAAACCAAGGCACTGTGACTGTATACGATGGAATGAAGAAATATCAGTAGGTAAAAGAAAAGTGACAAAAGAGAAGGTCCATTGACTTGCTTTAAAAATTGGGCTTGCTCTCTCCCTTTCTGTGTCTCTACCGTCTATTTTTATGGGGGGGGGTGCTACATGTAGTAAGACGTGGCAAATCTTTAAGCTGGGAACAATTTGCCGGTCAGCATTACCTACCGAAGAGAAAGTATTCTTGGGGTAAGTACAACACTGGAAATGGTTGGTGCTGAATGTTCAAAGCTGCTTACAAGAAATCAAAGAATTGTGTGCTTTCAGATGATCACTGAGAACGCTGTGGAGGCAGCTGTCACCGAGCCACTCCACGCAGACCTGTGTCCCTCCAGAGGAGCAGGGGACATCCATCCAGTTACAGGTTCAGAGAACAAAGCTTGGGAGAAATATTCCCCAACAGAGCTCCAAGTCTGCATGACTGCAGTGGGAAAACTACCTTTCTTTCCTTCTCTCCCTCCCTCTTTCCTTTTACAAACGTCTCCTGACAAGAGATGCTGGTTTGAAGCACGTCCCACCCCAGAGCCCTCAGCCATGGATCCCAGTTCATTTTTTAAAAATGAGGCCTATTTCCTGTAATTTTAGATATTTTAGGGTACAATTATTTTACATTTTAATGATGCCTTTGGGGTGTCATTACAAATATTTCTTATGTGTTTCAACTCAGGAAAGTAAAATTAAGTAATAGCTTCTCTTAAAGGGGCTGTCAACCCTCTCCTGAAGAAAACCTTTTTGTTTTAAAGCAATCTAGAGATTTATATCCCTAGTAACCATAGAAATTAATCTTGAGCTTTAGGGGGGAAAAAGTGCATAAAATGCTCTTTATTTAATTAAAATCAGAAGCCCGCTCTTAGCAAGAAGGACTCTCCTTTGAACAGAAACAACTTTCCACAGAGCAGGATTGCTGGAACTCAAGGTGGCACTTCTTGGGACGAGTTCATCAGATGTGTTTCACTGACTCATTTCTGTGCCGGGAAGCCAGAGAGTTTGTTGCTGTGTGGCGGAGGGTTTATCGCTTGGGGTGCAGAGCCCCAGAAGACAAGTAAAGTGAGACAGGCAGACCCCGGCCCCCCAGTGCCTGCGGGCCCCCAAGTGCGGGCAGAGAGGGAAGAAAGTGGCGGGACGAGGTTCTAACGGGGCGGCAGGACAGAGCCCAGAGCCGTGCTCTCCCCGGGACCCAGACCTGCCCGGCCCCGCTCAAGACCTCCTGGCACAGCCCAGCTCCAGTGCGTGCCCCTGAGCCCCGTTAGCCCGCGGGGACTGGACTCTGCCTCCCGCACGGCTCCCTGCGGCTCGGAAAGCCTGTGTGTTGGAGGGACAGGAAGGAAGGCGAAGTCCGTGGATCTTTTTTTTTTTTTTTTTTTCCCCACTGTCAAGAGTTTTTTGGGCTTGTGAGAGACAGGCGTTGATGAGATCTGTGCGCTGCAGGGTTCATTCAGTTCCCCGAGACTTCAATGTCACAGCTTCAAGTTTTTCTCTGCACGGTGAAGGATTTTAAACAGTCAAGCAGCCTCCTGTTTCCATGATGTTTGTGAAAACCCCACAATTTTGACTTTTTTGGAAAAAGAGAGAGAGAGAAGGGAAAGGGAGAGAGGGAGAAGTAGAAGGGAGGGGGTGGGAGAGAGAGGGCTGGGAAGATAGCACACGGTTCTACAAAGACTCTCCTGCCTGAGGCTCTAAGGTCCCAGGTTCCATCCCCAGCACCATCAGCCAGAACTGAGCAGGATTTGGGGCTCTGTATCTCATGAAAATAAATTAAAACTATATATATATATTTTTTTTTTTTAAAGAAAGCACTACTTAGTGAGTTGGGCAATAGCGCAGCGAGTTAAGCGCACGTGGTGCAAAGCACAAGGACCGGCTTAAGGATCCCGGTTCGAGCCCCCGGCTCCCCACCTGCAGGAGAGTCGCTTCACAGGCGGTGAAACAGGTCTGCAGGTGTCTGTCTTTCTCTCCCCCTCTCTGTCTTCCCCTCCTCTCTCCATTTCTCACTGTCCTATCCAACAACGACATCAATAACAACAACAATAAAACAACAAGGACAACAAAAGAGAAAATAAATTAAAAAATAAATATTAAAAAAATTAAAATAAAACACTGCTTAAACAAAGAGAGAAAAGGGAAAGGGATCAAAACAAGTGGTTAAGAGCTTAGTGCAGTGGTCTGGGAGGGGGAGCAGTGGATAAGGCATTGGACAATCAGGCATGAGGTCTCGAGTCCAATCCCTGGCAGGATATGTACTATTTCTCATTAATAAATAAAATCTTAAAAAAAAAAATTGAAGCACAAGGACCGGCGTAAGGATCCCAGTTCGAGCCCCCGGCTCCCCACCTGCAGGGGAGTCGCTTCACAGGTGGTGAAGCAGGTCTGCAGGTGTCTGTCTTTCTCTCCCCCTCTCTGTCTTCCCCTCTTCTCTCCGTTTCTCTCTGTCCTATCCAACAACGACGACATCAATAATAACTACAACAATAAAACAAGGGCAACAGAAGGGAGTAAATAAATAAATAGCAAAAGGGAGTAAATAAATAAATAAATACTAAAAAAAAAAAAAAAGCGTTCGGCTCAAAAACTCTTTCCTTGCGCCACAACAGAAGCCAACACGCTTTTGCTGGGGCTGGAGGGAGCTGGGCGCGGGGAGCAAGGGTGTGGGTTCCCGGCAGGGGAAGCGGCAGCTCTCACCTCACTGCAGACCTGTGGGCTAGTCCTCAAGGCAGAGAGATGCGCCTCTCTCTGCTGTCTGCCTGCCTTTTTATTGACTTATTTTTCGTTTCTTAGTTTTCTTCCAGAGCCCTGCTCAGCTCTGGCTAACAGTAGTGCTGGGGATCTGAGAGGCTTGTCTCGTCTGCAGGACCCATCCACACACGGTGATGATGCGTGCGGTGTAGACCGCAATCTGGAGCACAAGGCCCTTTGGGGGTGTTCACCGTGTGACACTTCATGGGAATGGACACCAGATGCCTTTTCGGGGTGGTGGAAACGCCTGGCTCACCTGTCGGCCCCCTTCCCCTGTGAGAATTCACACAGCTGCCAAGAGGCCCCTTTCTGGTGGGGGCAGAAGTGGGAAGAGGCTCTCAACCCACTTTGATTCTTCTGCCTCTCTCTCTGTCATTCTTTTTTTTCTTTTCAAATTTATTTATTTACTCCCTTTTGTTGCCCTTGTTACTTTATTGTTGTAGTTATTATTGTTGTTGCTACTGATGTCGTTGTTGTTGGATAAGACAGAGAGAAATGGAGAGAGGAGGGGAAGACAGAGGGGGAGAGAAAGACAGACACCTGCAGACCTGCTTCACCGCCTGTGAAGCGACTCCCCTGCAGGTGGGGAGCTGGGGGCTCGAACCGGGATCCTTACGCCGGTCCTTGTGCTTTGCGCCACCTGCGCTTAACCCGCTGCGCTAGAGCCCGAGCCCCTGTCATTCTATGTTCTCTCTCCTTCTTCCAGTCTCTCTGTCTCTCTCCATCTTTCTCCTCTGTTCTCTCTCTTTTTCTCTCTCTCCCTCTTTCTCCTCTGTTCTGTCTCTTTCTCCTGTTCTCTCTTTCTCTGTATCTGTGTGTGTGTGTGTGTGTGAGCAAGGCCAACGTGTGTGTGTGACTCCCAGGGGCCAGGCAGGGAGCTCCCCCACAGGTGCCCCGGGATGTTGTCTCCTGGCCTGTGAAATGAGGGGCCGTTTCCGACCTCTCGGCTGTGCTGATGATGCTCCAGCAGGACCGCAGCTGAGCACCCAGGGGCCCTTCAGCTCCCAGGGAGGGGACAGACTGCTGTCAGCGGTGGGGGGTGGGGGGTTTCCGCACTGATTTCCCCACGATCGGTCGGGTTCATTCCTCTTCCCGTCATCACTCCTCTGGGGTCCCCAGCCCTGCCCCAGGCTCCGCGGCAGCAAGCTGAGGACATTCTACCAGCCCACACTTGCGCCATACACAGGAGCTCTCCCAGGCACCGAGTGACAGTCACAGGTGGAGTCGTCCACCCACTCAGGCTGGGCGCGAGGAGGCGCGCGCTCAGGGGGACAGGTTTCTGTCCTCACAGGCCGCGTCTGAGGCCCCCACAACGGCGACACCGGGGCTGGGGAGGGCTGCAAGGACCTGGGAGAGCCCACAGGGGACTCCTGCCTTGTGGCACTGGACATACAGGCCCTGCCGGGTCTCTGGTGGGAGCCGGCTCCACGTTCCCTAGACAAGCCCTGCCTCAGTATCTCCACTTGGGGAGTATCTCCCTGTGGGGCTCCCCGGTCCCCTGGCCCACGCCTGCGGGGGCTGGGAGCTGGGATACCCAGGCTCTGGATGCCTCCAGGCTGGACTGCCCCTGGCCGGGGGTCTGCGGTGTGGAGACCTAAGAGAAGGAGTGTGTGAGAGGCAGGGGCCTCTTGCCCTCTGTGGGGGGCAGCTAGGGGGAGCCCCCACCCCCAGCTGTCAAGGCAGATGAGAGGGTCTGAGTGGAGTTCACTTAGCACCTTCTGGACGCAAGCCCACAGGACCAGCCCTGCAGCCAGCACAGCCTCTGTGTGTGTGTGTGTGTATGTAGGGGTGTTGGGGCCTGCACCCCATAAAGCTGAGTCTACAATGGCTGGGGGGTAGACGCTTTGTGGGCCTGGGGGTGGAGGTGGGGAGGGGCCCTGGCCACCGGCCCCAGCATCTGCAGGGGAGGGCCCGGGGTGTGGGTCCAGGGCAGCCTGGCTCCTGGCTTAGCATGGCCTAAAATGTTCCCAGAGTTCTGAGGGAGGCTCCACCCAGGGGCCTCACCATCTGACCAGGTGCCGGCACTCTCAAGGCTGCTAACACCCCAGATGCCAACAGGTGGGCGGGCAAGTACCCTCCCTCCTTGCACCGTGAGTACTGCTACTCAGTTCTGCGCAGGCCCCATAAGAACCGCTGAGACTGTTCCAGCGTCACCAGCTAGCAGGATGGAGGGTGGGACTGGAATCCAGTGAGTTGGGCTCCAAGGTCTGGGCCCTGAGCTGCTGTCTACACTGCCCTTCAGTGCCTGTGCTCCTGCATTTGCTCAGTCCTCACCAGGGCTATTCTGGGAGAGAGAGGGGCTGCAAACGGAAGCTGCATCCGCGTGCTGTACCTGGGGCTTGAGTGTGGGCTGTGCAAAGCAGGCCCCCTGCCGGCTGAACTGTCTCAACTTTAAGACCCTCTGGCAGGACGTGTTCCCTGGGCATGAGGGACCTGCCTGCCGGTCACTTGGTCCTGAGCTCCAGCCATGCTGTCTACCTGCGGCCAAATCTGCATCGAGTCAGACCCAGAGATCTAGACGGCACAAGCCCACCGGGTGGCACTGAACAAGTCTTCCCCACTGAGGGGGCTTTCCTGCCCCGCAGGCCCTCAGCACATGATACTCTCACCATGGGTTTGCAAACCTGCCGGGAGCTCGCCTGGGAGGCTGGATCTTTCACAGGCACGAAGGCTCCAGCCCCTGGCACTTCATGGGAGCGGCACAGGGCACCGAAGGGGAAGCCCAGTGGGTAGCGCAGGCATGCTGATGTCTCCCGCTCTCTGACTCTATCTGAAACTGAAAGGGGGAGGGCACCTCTGGGAGCAGTGAAATCTGCAAGCTATAGGTTCTGACAGCAATGCAGAGAGAGTTTACGTCATTTAGACCCGTCTCTATATATTTGGATCTGTCCCCCCTTTTTTGAATCCTTTTTCTCTGCAGTAAACTACCACCGCACCAGCATAATAATGATAATAATAATAATAAATAAAGCAAAGAGATCTGAAATAACCCTCTGGCTACTTTGTAAAAAAAAAAAACAGTAAGTTTGGGCTAGGAAGTTTGATAACAGCAGTTAACCCTCCACAACAATACTGCCGTCAGTGCTACAGCAAGGTGGCCCGTCTCCCAGAGCCGGAGTTCCGCCTTCGTCTTTGGGCCTTTGTGTCCGTCTCCAGCACACCGACCGGCAATAGTTCTGGTGTTCTGTAAAGATTTGTCGGGACTGCGAAACAGAAGTGTGCGTGTGAGCGTGTGAGTGTGTGTGCACAGCACAGTCTAATCCACATCAAAGGCTCCAGGATCTCGCCAAAGAACACAACTGTGCTAATCCCTTGGGTACTCGACACCGCCGTGAGATGAGACACGCAGCCATGCCAGAGTCCACTCGTCCGAGGGAAGAGTAAGAACAACGGGGCGGTGACCCTGTGGGTAGAGGTGGGCACCCTGACGGCAGGCGAAGAGCAAAGCCCTTCAAGTCTTAAGAAAACAGTCCGAGTCTGACGTTGCAGCGAAAGGGGGGAGTGTGGGGGAGGAGATGCGGTCAGTGGGAGAAGCCAAATTGCCAGAGACCCTGAAGGGCCCTGCCCAGGGTGGCGCTGGGTACTCTGCAAGGAGGCGGGGAGCAGCAGCTCCCGCTCCAGTGCCCGCTGGTTCCAGAAGGCACTGAACCTGGTAAGCAGAAGGCACTACTAGGCCAGACAGATGGCGAGGACAGAGATGCCGCTCTGGGCAGGGAGAGGACGACAGTCTGAGGCTCTGGAGCAGACGCCTCCAACAGTCCTCTCTCTCCACACTCTCCCGGCGCCCCACAGCGTACCCCCCCACACACACACACCCAGGTCTTTTCAATGGAAATCAGCGGCTTGATTACTGCACAGCCCAGTCTGACTCTGAACCACAGCTCAGAGCCATGCCTTGAGGGATGGAGACGCCGTCACGGTACCCTGGACTCAGACCAAGTGAAATCAATGCAAGAAATTGAAAGGAAGTCAAGATGTTTCCCTCCCGCCCCCCTTTTTCCTAGAGGGTCGTGTAAAATGTATGAGGTTACAGTAGTAAGTTATTAATTGGGAATTATGAAGTGGAATTGAGGACTTCAAAACAGTCACAGGCTCCTCAGGGAATTCAGACCAGGCGAAACCAGACCAGGCTCTGGAAAAGCTTCCCTTTCAGAAGAAAAAGAAAAAGAAAAAAGAAAGAAGGAAAGGGAAGGGAAGGGAAGGAAAGGAAAGGAAAAGAAAGAGAAAAGTAGCCTTTGCTGTGCACAGAGCTTTGGGGTTCTGTGGCCTGGGCTGATCTTGCCCGAGGAGCCAGCCGGAGCCTGCCCACCTGCCCACCCGGGGCTCCCTCCCCGACCCTGACTACTTAACCGCTAACCCGACTGAATCCTGAAACCCGGATGAGGAGGGGACAGAAGCGCGTCTGAGCCAGTGACACCCCGGGACAGGCAGATTTCTGGAAACGTTTGCAACTATTGGGCAAAACCCTCAGTAGCAGCAGAAAGTCAGAGAGCGGGGCAAAGGGGTTCTGCTGAACGGGGAGAGGCACTGGGACATTCGCTCGACGGGGGAAGTGGCTCTTGGAGAAAAAAAAATTCTTTTCTTTCTGATGGAATGACTGCCAACTGAAACAGTGGCTAGTGGTCTGGGTTCACCCCGATGCCCACAGTGTAGAGGGGTCGCTGTCCCTCCAGGAGGGGCCCAGCTTGAAGGTGGAGCGTGTGTGCTCACGGCGTCTGACAACCTGGGGTCCCGGCTACCACCACACCCTCGGGGCAGGGTGGGGGGTTCAAAGCGGATTTGCCATCTCTTGGTGTTATAAGAAAAAAAAAGTCTCTTTGACTCCATTTAAATTATTTCTCAACAACCTTTCTTTCAGCTGCCCGCAGAAAGTCTGTGAAATATGAAAAGCCTGCCCCGTAACATCACCCAGGAGTACGACGTCTGCCACTGTGATGTCTGACTGTCTGCGTGCTGCATCCCAGAGCCCTGGAGATAATTGAAACCATGGAGGTACACGCCTGCCTTCTACTGATTTTAACTGACGCCCAAATGAGCATTTCCTCCGCGCAATTAAAGGCTCTGAAAGCTGGTCGTGACGCCACGGCATCTCGCCGCCATCAATGGGCCGTGACTCCTGTCATTCTTGGACAGTGATGCTATTCCCGCTTTTCGTGGGGATGAGTTCCGCTGTGAGGAACATCTTTCTGCTGAGGAGTCAGGGACACTCTGAAGCCTCGACACATGGGGTCACTCTGCAGTTCAGGCAGGCGAGGCCCAGCCCAGCCCCAGGCGCAAACAGACCCAGGACAGAGCAGTGGATGTTCTCTGTGTCTGTCTGTCTGTCTGTCTGTCCTTCCAAAGAGTGAACATCATGGCTGCCCCAATGCTGGTAAATCCAGTTCCTCTTGACTCCAGTGAGGGTTCGTTCTCTGAACCCCGGGCAAAGCAAGCCTTCAGTCTCCTCATTTGGAAAATGAGAGTGGGACAAGGGCCCCTGGTTCCAGCAGGCTGGGGTGCTTATCTGCCTCCGGGCCGTGCGGGCCTGGGGCCTCCTGGGACCAGAGGGGGAGTCTGAACCCGCCCTGCTCGCTTGGCGCGGCTCAGCTGCGATCCAATCGTGTTCCTCCCGGGGCAAATCAGGAACAATAACTCTGCAAATTGGAAGTGCTCAGACACAATTGCCATCCTGTTTTAGGAAGAGAAAGATAACACGCGCTTCTGGTGTATAAATACATAACCTCGCTTTTGATTCCCAATTCAGGCTCCATAAAACGAGCAGCCACAGCTGGGAGTTCTGATCCAGAATTAGGACTTCACAGCAAACCAGATGCTCCGGCGGAGATAAGGTTTCCCCGAGAAGCGTGGCGCTCTCGGAGGCGATGGGCAATCTGTATTCCATTTTCTGCGGAAAGCAGAAGCCTCCGGGACACTGTGGGGCGCTGAGAACCTGCACTCTCGGCACCAGACAGGCCAAGCTGCCCGGCTGTGGCGCTTCCCCTGGCGGACACGCGGGGCCGTTACTTAAGGTGCAGTCTGCCTCCCTCGGAGAGGGCAGAGGAGGGACCCAGAGGTCTTCTTTTAAATTTAATTTAGTTTTTTATTTATTATTATTATTATTTTAACCAGAGCACTGTTCAGCTCTGGCTTATGGTGATGCGGGGGATTGAACCTAGGACTTTGGAGCCTCAGGCATGAGTCTGTTTGCATAACCATTATGCTATCTACCCTCCGCCCAACCCAGAGCTCTTATCTTGTGCAGATCACATTAGGGAGAAAAAACAAACAAACAAACAGCAAAAAAACCCCCAAACCACCTCAGTATTTTAGTGGAGAGCCCAAGAACCTGGGCAACTGAAAACTTGAAAACTAGGACAGCAACCCCAGAACAATAGAGCTGAGCAAACAGGAAACCAGACAAACAAAACAAAATGTTTTTTTTAGGGAAAGTTGCAACATGATTAAATTAGCCAGGCAGCTTCTGGTCCAAGAATTTTTGCAGGTTGTAAGTTAATTCTGGAGCATGCAAACGCACTCCAGGAAGAGAAACCGGCCCCCTTTTAGACCTTTGCAGGGGAAGCTGTAGTGGCTTGAGAGATTCGGACTCGACAACAGGGGAGAGATGTGCACAGAGCGCGCTCTGAGCACCCCTAGCCTCTCGGTCCTCTGCTCCAGGCTCTGTGGACACTGCCTGGCAGTGTGAGGTCCTGGACAAGGGGAAGCTGAGGTGTGTGTGTGTGTGTGTGAGTGTGAATGTGTGTGTGAATGTGTGTGTGAGTGTGTCAGTGTGTGTGTATGTGTGTGACTGAGTGTGTATGTGTGTGTGTGAGTGTGTGAGTGTGTGAATGTGTGTGTGAGTGTGTCAGTGTGTATGTGTGTGACTGAGTGTGTATGTGTGTGTGAGTGTGTCAGTGTGTGTATGTCAGTGTGTGTGTGTGTGTGAGTGTGTCAGTGTGTGTGTGTGAGAGTGTGTGAGTGTGTGTGTGTGACTGTGTGTGTGTGAGTGTGTGAATGTGTGTGTGTGTCAGTGTGTGTATGTGTATGACTGTGTATGTGTGTGTGTGTGTATGACTGTGTGTGTCAGTGTGTGTGTCAGTGTGTGTGTGAGTGTGTGTGAGTGTGTGTCAGTGTGTGTGTGAGTTTGTGTGTGTGTGAGAGTATGTGTCAGTGTGTGTGTCAGTGTGTATGTGTGTGAGTGTGTGTGAGTGTGTGTGTGTGAGTGTGTGTGTGTGTGAGTGTGTGTGTGTGAGTGTGTAAGGGAGGGGTGAGCCTGGTCCACGTCACCACCCGTGAAGATCCCTGCTGCAGGTGGGGACCAGGGGCTTGAACCTGGGTCCTGGTGCACGGTGACGTGTGCACTAACCTAACCCCAGCCCACACCCGTCACCCTTATTATCTGTTGCCGATCAGTAAGAAGAGAGCTCACTTATTCCGTCACCATCATATATATATATCTTTTCTCCACACCAGGGTTAGTGCAAGGGCTCAGTGCTAGGCCAGAGAGAAATTGCAAGGGGAGGGGAGAGACAGAGAGAGAGGGAGAGGGAGAGGGAGAGGCAGAGGGAGAGGCAGAGGGAGAGGGAGAGGCAGAGGGAGAGGGAGAGGGAGAGGCAGAGGGAGAGGCAGAGGCAGAGGCAGAGGGAGAGGCAGAGGCAGAGGGAGAGGGAGAGGCAGAGGGAGAGGGAGAGGGAGAGGGAGAGGCAGAGGCAGAGGGAGAGGGAGAGGCAGAGGGAGAGGGAGAGGGAGAGGCAGAGGCAGAGGGAGAGGGAGAGGCAGAGGGAGAGGGAGAGGGAGAGGCAGAGGGAGAGGGAGAGGCAGAGGGAGAGGCAGAGGGAGAGGCAGAGGGAGAGGGAGAGGGAGAGGGAGAGGGAGAGGCAGAGGGAGAGGGAGAGGGAGAGGCAGAGGGAGAGGGAGAGGGAGAGGGAGAGGGAGAGGCAGAGGGAGAGGCAGAGGGAGAGGGAGAGGCAGAGGGAGAGGCAGAGGCAGAGGCAGAGGCAGAGGGAGAGGCAGAGGGAGAGGGAGAGGCAGAGGGAGAGGGAGAGGGAGAGGGAGAGGCAGAGGCAGAGGGAGAGGCAGAGGGAGAGGGAGAGGGAGAGGGAGGGGGCTGACCTGCAGCCTTGCTTCATCACTCATGAAGCTCCCCCTGCAGGTGGAGAGCAGGGGCTCAAACCTGTGTCCTTGCGTATAGGCATGTGAGCGGCCCTCCAGGAGCACCACCAGCCGCCCCCATCCGCTGGGTGCCAGCCCTCTCCTGCTACACACACCTTGGGCACGAGGCACGGCGTCGGGGGATCTGAGCTGGTGCAGGGGCGTCACTTTGGGAGGCCGGGGAGACGCGCCACCTCACGCACCCAAGCTGCACCCGGAACGCAGACGCAGAGGGCAGGGGTGGCTCAGCGGTCAGCAGGCACGGGGGGTGCACGGACCCCTGGGAAGGCCGGCGGGGCAGGAAGGAGGGCGCACCGACAGGGGACAGTTGTCCAGGGAGAGAGGGTTGGCGAGAGTGTCGCCGAGCCACGGTCTCCAGAACTTTCTCAAGTCATGAGAACATCTCCCCAGCCGGGTTTGAGAGCCTCCCAATCACCATGCTCCTGGGCAGCAGAACTAGCAGCGGGCCCCCAGCCACTGCCCTGGGGGGCAGTCCCTCTCTGTCCCCTCCAAGGGGCCTTTGAAAGCAGGGTGGTTTGGGGACAAGGATAATCAGTACCCACAAGCCCCGGTGAATGGTGAGCGGTACGTCTGGGAGACGGGAGCCCACTGGGAGCCCATATAGGGTAGGGTAAGGAGGTCGGTGTGTGACGTCTCTGTATGGCATGTCGCAGTACCTTGGAGATGTCACCATGGCCGTCACAGTCAGGTGCGACAGAGGGTGACAGTGGGCATGCTCTTCCGGCTGCTAGCAAAACGCTTTTTACACATGACCTTGCCTCGGTGGCCGGGAGACTGTGACTGGACAACCCAGTTCCTGGGCCCTGTGACCGGGAGCTCCCGAGCAAGAACAATGTGGGTGGGTGTGGAGAATACAGGTCCAAGAAGGATGACAGAGGACCTAGTGGGGGTTGTATGCTTATATGGAAAACTGGGAAATGTTATGCATGTACAAACTATTGTATTTACTGTTGAATGTAAAACATTAATTCCCCAATAAAGAAATTAAAAAAAAAAAAAAAAAAGAACAACGTGCTTGGCAGATGGACAACAGTGACTCCAGACTCTGACAAAAGGGGCAGTCTAAATAAAATAAAATAAAATAAAATAAAAACTTGAAATTTTTTAAGATTCTCCCAAAGACGGGGGTTGATAGCATAATGGTTCTACAAAGAGACTCTCGTGCCTGAGGCTCCAAAGTCCCAGGTCCAATCCCCCACACCACCATCAGCCAGAGCTGAGCAGGGCTCTGGTCAAAAGGAAAAAAAAGTCTAACACATGGTGCATTCTGAAATGACCCTCCCTCAGGGGCCAGGTGGTGGTGCACCTGGTTGAGCGCACATATTACAATGTGCAAGGACCCGGGTTCGAGTCCCTGGTCCCCATCTGCAGGGGGCAAGCTTTCCAAGTGGTGAAGCGGGGCTGCAGGTGTCTCTGTCTCTCTTCCTCTCTATCCTCCCCATTCCCTCTCGATTTCTGGCTGCCTCTATTCAATAAATAAATAAAGATAATACCAATAATAATAATAATAATAGACTCTCCCAGAGACTAAGAGAGATGAGGCAGAAAAGCTCTCTGGTTCTCTCCTCAGGAAACCCCAGAGCCCACTCTAGGTTCACTGGGGATGCACCGGAGCCTGGCCAGGCCTCTGACAGTGGGGGGGCTCACCACCCAGCTGTGCCCTCCCCAGCTCCAACCCTGTCCCAGAAGGACACCCCCCCATTATGAAACTACAGAGGCTCAGACCCTCCCCCTCAGCGGCAGAGTGGGTTTCTGGGGCTCCCTCTCCAGAGCCCGGCACACAGGGACGGACACATGTCCGGCGCCCTTCAGGGTCACTCACACGTGGCGGCCGGGGAAACTCCTAAGTGCCCAGAACATCGTCCTGCCCTCTGAGGCCGAGCACAAGGCAGTGGCGAAGGAAGTGGCTTCTCTGAGGGTGGGAAGAGCTTCTGTGCTGTCACTGTCGTTCAGTCAGCCATTCAGTCAGCCATTCGGTCAGTCATTCAGTCAGTCATTCAGTCAGCCTTCGGTCAGTCATGCAGTCAGTCGTTCAGTCAGCCATTCAGTCAGTCATTCAGTCAGCCGTTCAGTCAGCCATTCAGTCAGTCATTCAGTCAGCCGTTCAGTCAATCATTCAGTCAGTCATTAGTCAGCCATTCAGTCAGTCATTCAGTCAGCCATTCAGCCAGCCATTCAGTCAGTCATTCGGTCAGTCATTCAGTCAGTCATTCAGTCAGCTGTTCACTCAGCCATTCAGTCAGCCATTCAGTCAGCCACTCAGCCAGTCATTCAGTCAGCCATTCGGTCAGCCATTCGGCCAGCCATTCAGTCAGTCATTGAGTCAGCCATTCAGTCAGCCGTTCAGTCAGCCATTCAGTCAGTCATTGAGTCAGCCATTCGGTCAGCCATTCGGCCAGCCATTCAGTCAGTCATTGAGTCAGCCATTCAGTCAGCCGTTCAGTCAGCCATTCAGTCAGTCATTGAGTCAGCCATTCAGTCAGCCGTTCAGTCAGCCATTCAGTCAGTCATTGAGTCAGCCATTCAGTCAGTCACTGAGTCAGCCATTCAGTCAGCCGTTCAGTCAGCCATTCAGTCAGTCATTGAGTCAGCCATTCAGTCAGCCGTTCAGTCAGCCATTCAGTCAGCCGTTCAGTCAGCCATTCAGTCAGCTGTTCACTCATCTATCCAGCCACCAAGGTAATGGCTAGGTTTGCACCACTCCCAGCAACTTCTTTCCTTCTTCATTTTAAAAAATGTTTTCATTTGCTTATTTTTCAACAGAGACAGAGAAATTGAGAAAGAAGGGAGACAGGGAGAGAGAGAGAAACGTCTGCAGCCCGGCTCACCGCTGGAACCCGGGTCCTTGTGCACTGGCATGTGTGCATTCAACCAGGTGCACCACCACCCGGCCTTGGTCTTCATTTCCCCCTTTTAGTAGAGATGAGGAAGAGAGAGGTAGAGGGGAAGAGAGAAAGAGACGAGGAGAGACACCTGCAGCCCTGCTGCACTGCCTAGAAAGCTTCTTCCCTCCCCACAGGCGGGGACGGGCTTTGAACCCAGGGACACACGTGTACATCTACCAAGTGTACCGCCACCTGGCTCCTCAGTCACTGCTGTGTAAGCGACGTGGCTTTTCTGCATTTCCACACGTGTGAGCAGGGTATGATGGAGACGGGACACACACACACACACACACACACACACACACACACACACACGTGGGGGACCGCCTGGGAGGAGCCCTGGCCCAGCCCTCTGATGTCCAGGCGCAGAGCCATGCTACACAACCGGGCATAGCTTAGCTCACCAGTGGACGCTGACCTCTACGGCCCTGCGGTCCCGGGCAGCCCGTGCTAATCCAGTGAGCCCCAGAAGGCAGGGCAGTCACACCTCCACTTCACACAGAGAGGAGCCCAGAGCTCTCTCCAAACCCCCAACCCTGTCAGGCTGCCTCCTACAACCCCACTGCTTCCTGTCAGGCCCTCACAGGCCGCGAGCTCTCCTCTCCGCCTGAGGGGACCGTAATGTCTGTACCCAGTAAGGACCAGAGCTCTGACTGGTTCTTCTCACTGGGCTCATTCTATTTACTCCACTGGCAAGTGGGCCCCACCCTTAAGAAGCAAAGTGGAGGGAGGGGATGGGGCTGTGGAGGGTGACAGCTCAGCTCTACAAGGGAACAGAAGTCACTTCCGCTTCCACCAGAGGGCCATGGAGATGACTGTCTACATCTGCATTTAAAAACAAAACAAAAAACAGACCTTATCAGATACTTACAGGAATCCTGGAAGCTGGAAACAGCGGTGAATCGCTCATTGTGCCTGCAGGACTGGGAGCTGCGTCCTGCCCTGACCCAGCTTCCTAGTCAGTACTCTCAGTCCGCCTGCAGGTCAGATACTAAGCTCCAGCAAATCACCGCAGTCCCCTAGGAGCACACCTAACATGGACCACCTAGCTCCCCACCACCCTAAAGCCCCTATTGCCATCTGCTCTAGTCCTACATTCTGGTCTCCGTTTATTAAACATTTTGTCCGGCTTTATCTTACCACCTTTCAGCCACCAAGTTGCAGACGCTACCATGATGCCATCCTGACCTCCCTGGCAGACAACCTCACCCCTGTGTCCTGGAGCCTCCCCCTGCCCAGGGCCCTGCCCCACTAGGGACAGACAGACACAGGCTGGGGGTGTGGGTCCACCTGCCAACACCCATGTCCAGGGAGAAGTAATGACAGAAGCCGGAACTCCCACCTGCTGCTCCCCATAGAGAATTTGGGTCCCTGCTCCCAGAGGGGGAGATGACCAGAGGGCTCTGAGCCCCAATTCCATCAGGACCCCAAGAGAAGCGGGGTCCTGAAGTCTTACTGAAGTATTGCTCTGAAGTAGTAATAGGTACAGGTGTGACTTAGAAAAGAAGAAAAGGCAGGACCATGGGAAAAAAACAGACAA
This sequence comes from Erinaceus europaeus, assembly GCF_950295315.1. Taxonomy (NCBI): domain Eukaryota; kingdom Metazoa; phylum Chordata; class Mammalia; order Eulipotyphla; family Erinaceidae; genus Erinaceus; species Erinaceus europaeus. The sequence goes on from NC_080164.1 coordinate 183,218,961, forward strand.
ATATATATATAAATATAGATACTTATATTCTGTAAATCAATGTTAAATCACTAATAAAAATTTAAAAAAAATAAGTAAAGAATAAAATAACAAAAGACGGCAAGGTTTCCAGTGACAAGACCTGGATGGGGATTCTTGTCCTGCCAGCCTGGGCTTCCTGGGGCTCGGGGCTCAGTCCACTTGACTGGGGCTCTCTGAAGCTCCTCTTTTCTTGTCTCTGAAGCAAGGAGGACTGAGAGAAGCAAATGCCTCCGCTGGCCTGCTGCCCCCGATCAGCCTCACAGGTTCAACCCCATGCAGAGAAGGGGCTGGCGTGAGCTTCCCTGGGTGTGAGGCCTCATGGGATGGGTACCAGCAGACCAAGGGGGTGGGTGTAGGGTGGGGATCAGGAGAAGCCAGGGGGCCATGGGGGGTAATTCAGGAGAAGCCAGGGATAGAGACCCTCCCCCCCACTTTGGGTTTTGAACCAGGCAGGGAGGCCAAGACAGAAGGCGGCCAGTAGGCGGCCTAACGGGGCTGCAGCAGGGGTGGGGGGTGGGGGGTGCCCAGCTTGCAAGCTTGAGCCCCCAGGTCTAGTCCCTGACCTCACATATGCTAGGGCAGTGCGCTGGTCCCCTCTCGCACTCTCTCCTATTATAAACAGACAAACAGAAGGCAGACTGACGAACAGACAGTCCATTCTCTACAAGGAGCAAGCGTGCAGCCCAAGAGGAGGCTCCGCAGGTGAGGCCCCTAGTTCGATCCCCAGCACTGCGTGCACTAGAGTGACGCTCCAAGTCCCCCTCTGTCCTAGGTAAATAGGTAAGTAAACAAACGAACTGGGGCCAGGCTGAGCACACATGCTACCTGCGTAAGGATCTGGCTTTCAGCCCTCAGCCCCCACCTGCAGGGGGGCACACTTTACAAGGGGTGAAGCAGGGCTGCAGGTTTCTCTCTCTCTCTCCCTATCTTTCCCTCCCATCTAAATTTCTATCTGTCCTATAAAATTAAAAAAAAAAATTTAAAGAGAAGAAGAAAGGAATGAAAAATGGTGGATTCATTATGTAGGCACTGAGCCCCAGCAATGGCCCTGGTAGCTTAGTAAGTAAATAAACAAACAGATAAATAACCACTGTGGCTGGTAGGTCACACGGGGCATGGAGTGTTGGACCCTCAAGCATGAGGTCCTGAGTTTGATTCCCAGGCACTGCCTGTGCCAGAGAGATGCTTTGGCCCTCTCTCTCTCTCTCTCTTCTCACAAATACATACACAAATAAATACATGAACAAACAAACAAAATAGGTGAATAAACTTTTTTTAAGTGAGCACTTTTCAATCTTTATGTATTCCCTTTTGTTGCCCTTGTTTTATTGTTGTGGTTATTATTGTTGTTGTTACTGCTGTCATCGTTGTTGGACAGGACAGAGAGAAATGGAGAGAGGAGGGGAAGACAGAGAGGGGGAGAGAAAGACAGACACCTGCAGACCTGCTTCACCGCCTGTGAAGCGACTCCCCTGCAGGTGGGGAGCCGGGGGCTCGAACCGGGATCCTTGCGCTGGTCCTTGCGCTTTGCGCCACATGCGCTTAACCTGCTGCGCTACCGCCCGACTCCCGTGAATCAACTTTTTAAAGGAGCAAATAAAGCACCAGTCAGGGTGCATCTGGAAGCAACAGGCACACGCATGGCACTTGGGTTTGAGGGAGCTTACAGAGCAGCAGGGGAGGCACAGACAGGACAATAAACAAACACAGAAGCCCACCCTGTACTAAGTGCTAAGTGCCAGGGAGGAGGACGGTCCACAGGATTCTGAGAGCAGAAAGTAGGGGGTTCACAGCAGCACAATCTGTTAACAGTCCCAAGTGCAGAAGCAACACTGGCGTCCAACAACAGACGAGTAGCTGAGAAGGCTGCAGCCTGTATATACAAAGGAATACTATTCAGCTATGAAGAATGATGAGTTCACCTTCTTTACCTCCTCTTGGACGGAGCTTGAAGAATCATGTAAAGTGAGGTCAGCCAGAAAGAAAAGGAGGAGGAATATGGGATGATCTCACTCGAGCACAGAACTGGAGAAATAAGAACAGAAGGGGAAACACAACGCAGAATGTGGATTAGGTTTGGCGCAATGCACCATTTCAAGGGCTCTGGGGAAGGCCGGGAAGGACAGGCTTTCAGGTCCTGCTGCTCAAGGGTGGAGGAGGACCTGGGGTGGGGGGAGCCTTGCAGACACCTATCAGGGTGAGATGAGAACTTTCTACCCGAATGTCGACAGCTGTACTTATTGCAAAACAGTAGAAAAAAGAAAGGAAGGAAGGAGGGAGGGAGGGAGGGAAGAGTGGAAGAGGGGCCAGGGGATGGCTCACCTGGTTAAGTGCTCACATCACAGTGCGCAAGGACTCAGGCTCAAACCCCTGAACCTCACCTGCAGGGGAAAACTTCACGAGTCACGGTGATGCAGGGCTGCAGGTGTCTCTCTGTCTCTCTCCTCTATCTCCCCACTCCCAGTCTCTGTCTATACCCAATAAGAATTAAAAATATTTTTAAAAGAATGAATGAAAGGAAAAAGCAAGATAAAGAAAGAAAGGGAGAGGGAGAGAGGGAGGGAGAAGGGGGGGGAGGGAAACCAGAGGAGGAAAGAGTCAAGAAGCCTTTGGCGGCTCCACAGGGAATGAGGGACAGAGGAAGCAGAGGGCTGTGACGGAGAGACCTTCCGCCTAGAGTGCCCTGGCCACCGGAAGCAGGGGGACAGAAGGAGGCAGGCGCACCCTCTCGTGCTCTTAAGCGAATGTCTAGCAGGAACGGCCAGCAGGAGAGCCCGTGATCCTCCAAGTGTCGCTGGCTATGCACATCGTCAGAAGGCACACGGGAACCAAAGGCAGAGAGTGAGACCTAAGTGAGCACGGCTTTGTGACAAGAACACAGCCTCCTGGGCATGGCCAGAAAGACTCTCGGAAAAAAAGTCATGGTCTGAGAGTCCACGGTCACATCCAACAAATACCTCCGAACATTTGTTTCTAATGCTGATCGGAATGTGAAGGACGGGCAGAGGAAAGCCTGGCTGCAGGGGGCTTGACAGACACCGAAGGTCTACGAGCTGTGGTCATCTTTTGTTCTGTGCTTGAGGCAAAACCCGGGCCACCGAGGTTCCGAGGGACAAGTCAGCGTATCTCGACCGTGATGCTGAAAAAAGCCACCGCGGTGCAGGCAGAGGGCCTGGACTGAGAAATGGCCCGCGGTGGCTCTCGCCCCACCCTGCGACCTTACGCGGAGCAGGAGCACGGCAGCCGGGTGGGCAGACGTCGTGTGAGCGTGCAGCCGGAGAAGGGAAATCTGAGACGGGCATTAGCTACAGGAGACAGGGACGGATTCTTTTAAATGGCCAAAGCAAGGGAAAATTACCAACCACAGTGCCTGCAGTTTAGAAGGGAAAGACATTACTCCCCCTCCCCCCCCCCCGCCCCCCCCAGCGCATGAAAGAGTCACCTACAGTCAAGAGCATCGAGCACTCGAACGGTCAGCCGAGGAAAAGCTCGGACGCCGGCTCTTTGCCCCACCCCCAACTCCGCTGCCTTTTTCTTCGGCGCAAAGACAAAATATGGAACCCCCCAAAATAAGCAACTGATTATGGCCTCGGGTTCGGCCGATGAGAGCTTCTGTGCCGAGGAAAGGGGCCGTATCTTGCATCTCAGAAGGTGAAACACCAAGTAGCAAAACTGAATCCTCTAAGGGCGATAAAACCAAACAAAAATAAAATGAGACATAAATTCGAGTTTTAGACTGTGGTCAATTGAGGTCTAGACAAAGCCCTGTGTTTGTTCACTGCCTAGCCTCCAGTGTGCTCCGAGTTTGAAAAGGTAATTGAACACAGGCTATAATGACTGGATTAGACACAGACGAGCTCTGCGCGTTTCGGGGGGAAGCACTGCTCTGATTCATTTTATGATTGCCTGTAAGGTCAGACTTTTCAAAATGTACTTTCATCTGTTAAATGGTTTCTCGAATCCCTGGGGTCTATCTTCAGTAACTGTGATGTTTTAAGCAATTTGGGCCTATCAGATCCTGTCTTTGAATGTAACTAGCTGCGTAGTTTCTAGAATTATAAACGTACATGTAGGTTAACTGCTACATCGCTTACATACTTTCTGAAAACTGCAGTTTTGGGGGGAAGAAAGGAAAAAAGCGGGGGGGGGGAATTGTGTCCCTTTTCCAAGAGGAATGGGCCATACCGAGGTTTTCAGTAAGAAAACAATCAATCAATCAAACAAACAAACAAACCCCCCCCAAAACTAGCGGCTACTGCATGAGATTTAATGATATCCGAAATTCACGAGAGAGATGATCTCATATTTGGCTCAAGTGAAGGGCAGAAATAAATGAGAGGTGTCTACATGTGGGGTGAAAGCTGCGATGGAAGTTTCGATGGTTTCCAACTGCGAGAAGCCTAAAACACGCCTTGCAGCCTGGGCTCAGACCCCCAGTGGCTCTGCACTGCCAGCCAGAAACGAGTGAGGCACAGCCCCGTCTACGGTAAGACGGTCTCTCAACACCGCCGCCTGGATCACTCAGACTAGCGGCGGTGTCACAGTGTGTCACATGAGACATGGGGACTCGGAGAAACAGGGACTTGGTCCCACAGGGGCCCAAGCATTTCAGAGTCCAACGGTCCCCTCAGGAAAGCAGGACGCAGAGTTCTCAGTCGTGAGAGTCGGGGCCTATTCAGCAGTTCTGACAGGAAAGCCACAAGAGGTCTTCCAAGGCCTAGAGAGAGAGCCAGCGGCTGGGCCGGGAGCTGGAGGGGAGCCCGGAGCCCCCGGGGCAGCAGTGAGGCCTCAGAGCATTCTTTCTCCCGCCCACCTCCCAAAGATCCTCCCAGCGTGACCTCCCAGTGTGACCTTCTACTCTTTTGTTTTGTCCTTAAGGTCTCTGTTCTCATAACGGCTTCATTTTCTGTCTTCTCCCTCCCGCTAGCTTGTCTGCGACTGGCTCTCGGACAAACGGCGGCACTGCAGACCCACAAGGGCCTGAGAGCGTCAGTGGACGCTGGTCCTGTGTGCCCACGTGCACACAAGGGAAAGGTGTGTGTGTGTGGGGGGGCGGGGGCTTACAGCCACATGCTCTCGCCTGAGTCAAGACACTCCGTGACATTCCACAGCCAAGTAGAAACCGCTTGAACCAACCGATGGACAGAGAGACTGACAGGCAGCCTGGGGAACTGTCAGCAAGCTGAGCGCGAGGCGTATGGAGTGCGAGCCCCTTCCTTCATCACATTCCAGCGGAGCAAGCAGCACACAGACCACCGCAGCCCCCCACCCCGTACCGCACAGGAGCACGCACACACTGGCACAGGATGAGGCCTCTCCAGAGGCTGAGCTGCACGGCAGCACTTCCCAGGGCCTCGTGTGCTGGCAAAGGCCTTATGGAACAAGCTTCCCCAGTCTATGTATCTTTCTGGCAAGACAGACAGCCGCCCCGGGCTGACATTTCACACACACAAGGGCTTTCTTACGGCGATTCGCTCCACGTACGCTCGGTGTGTGAGGTGTGATGGCGCACGGGAGAAGTCATGCCAGCACTGGGGGGCTGCTGACGGCCTCCACCCCTGCTCTCCAGAGAGCGTCAAGAGAAGCCTGTGCACAGGGCTGCGGCCTTGTCACCGAGCAGCTGTCCCTTTCTCCAAGAGAATATAAACCTCACCTCCTCTCCACAGCCCTGCCCAAGTAAGGACAGATAGAAACCCATGTGGGCAGAGGAGCAACTGCAGAAGCCAGAACTCCCACCTTCTGCTCCCCATAAAGAATTATGGTCCAGACTCCCAGAGGAGGGAGAAATGTCAGGGGAAGACGACCAGAGGGCTCTGAACCCCAACTCCATCAGGGCCCGGAGAGAGAAGAGGGAAAAGGGAGGGACATTTGGAAGTAGTAACAGGTGTAGGTGTGACTTGGAAAGGAAGAGAAAAAGCAGACATGTACAAATCTAACAAACAGTTGTAGAAATAATAGTCAACCCATATCCGCAGCCTTGGGAGAACTGCTGCTGCTTCCAGTGGAGGGTGGGGATCCAGAACTCTGGCGTGGGAACGTTTCAAGCTGAGCCGTACCCCTGTTTTCTGGTAAATTTGTAAATCGATGTTAAATAACTAATAAGAAATTTAAAAGAATTATTCAAATGGAGGTATTTCCCTTATGTTGCATTTAAAGCTATTTTTTTTTAAAGCAACTAAAGTAAGTCTACTTTTTCAACATTTTTAATACAGCTTGAATATATCCAGTTTGAGTGAAGCTCTTTCAAAATCACAGTGCAAGGGCGGGGGTAGACAGCATAATGGTCATGCAGAAAGACTCTCATGCCTAAGGCTCCAAAGTCTCAGGTTGAATTCCCTGTACCACCACAATCCAGAGCTGAGCAGTGCTCTGGTAAATAACAACAATAATAAATCACAGTTCTGTTTTGCACATGCAGACAATCTGTGATAAATGACAGGGTGAAAGTAAAAGTCTCCCCAGGCTTCTGCAGGAATGTGTTACCCACCCCCACCCAGACATCAGGCTGGGCCTCACTCCAGTCCGCAAAGACCTTCATCCTTCAGCTGAACAGTGCGTTAAGTCCAGTGTGGGCTTAACATCAGGGAACTCACCAGGAGAAACCCAAAAGGGTCTGGAAAGGTCTCTCTCCTCAGTCCCCCTCCAAAAAAGAAAAAAAATAATAAGGTCTCTCTCTCTCTCTAAACAATTTACAGGAAGTTTTCTGGTCCTTTTAGAAGAGAATCATAGTGTGTGACAATCCAAGTGGGCTGTGTGAGCCCACAAAACACCCTCATAAAAGCTGCTAGAATCTCCCGGGACAGGGAGATGAAAACTTCATTCGCAGGTCAAGGCCACAGTAGCAAACAGTTGTTTTCACGCGAATTAAGCACGGCAGAGGAACAGAGCGGTGACAGGTTTCTCAGGATGCTCACACAAGCACCTGCAGGTTCCTCTCTGCTTCTCAAGGCCAGAGAGCTAGGTGCTGAGCCAGACCCGGGGCTCCGGGTGTCACTTGTCCAGGTTCAGGTTCAGGAAGACAGGGCTGTGCACAGCTGGCCTCAGAGGGCCCTTTAAACACGCCGGTCAACCTGCCCTGTGACTGGCGCCTTTGCGGCTCCTCACTTGTTGGCTTCTCGGCAATGTCCATTCAAGGAGATGCACTTCCCACTCCAGACCGCTAGGGACCGATACGTGATTCTGCTCCCAGATCAGTAACTTCATAGTTAATGCCGAGAGAGAGAGAGAGAGAGAGAGAGAGAGAGAGAGAGAGAGAGAGAGAGAGGTGTGAGCTTCCTTCTCCCAACTGCACTAAGTTCATTATCTGTGAAACAACTAAGAAGATCCCTTCACTGAGCCAGAAACGGGGACAGACACAGTTCTCAGAAAAGGACAGAGGTCAAACGATGGATCCTTTGTCCTCTCAACATCATCTACTCTGAAAAACGTCCCAGTTTCTTTTCCCTGTGGTGGAATCAGAAAACAAAAACTGGTGTGCCAGAGCGCAGCTTTTCCAGCTGGAGCCTGGGAGAAAGTACAGTGACACACTGACGGAGAATCAAGCCTGCCTAATGCAATTCGCTGGAGCTGATCACAGCAAGATTTTGCTAAGTCAGGCATGATACAGAAATTAGGATCGGTGCGCCAAGCCAAACTGGCTCTAGGAGAGTATCATTCACAGTTACCTCGCTATGTGTTAACGGTGGCAAGAATGAACCGGCGCTTTCTGCTCGGGCCTGCTGTTATTAATTCTGGCGACAGGGAACGGCTTAAAACATGTACAACCTCTACAGTGAAACACCAGGAGAGGACAGGAAAAAAATACAATCAAATCAAGTCCAGAAACAGGCTGATAGGAACCTTACCGGGTCGTACGTTACTGCCTTCTCAGACTCTAATGCTGAAAGTGGAAGGCTTTTTGCAGAGGAACGAATTATGTTAACCTGATCTGGAGTAGTTTTGCAAAGATCTCAAAGTTCCTGACTCTCCCTCAAAAGGGCACTGTTAATTAGAATATCTCACATTTCTAGACGCTGGCAGTGATTTAAGCCTGCTAAGATATTGGCTACAGAAATGTGTCCTTCTTCCTTCTACACTCATACAAAATACAAAACATTTCAAACCAGTGAGTTACTCTCGAGTAATAGTTGAACACCTGCAATCTATACTCGGGAGATCTTTCTGTACAAAAAGAAAGCATTTTTATGTGGGGGGGAAAACAAGTTTCACTTTTAAACAGGACACTTAAAACTGTATTATTTTGGGGCCGGGCGGTAGCATAGCGGGTTAAGCGCACGTGGCGCCAAGCGCGCAAGGACCGGTGTAATGATTCCAGTTCGAGCCCCCGGCTCCCCACCTGCAGGGGAGTCGCTTCACAAGTGGTAAAACAGGTCTGCAGGTGTCTATCTTTCTCTCCCCCTCTCTGTCTTCCCCATCTCTCTCCATTTCTATCTGTCCTAACAACGACGACATCAATAACAACAACAATAAAACCACAAGGACAACAAAAGGGAAGATAAATAAAAATAAATAATAAAAAATTTAATTAAAAAAAAACTATTTTTAAGTATAAAGAGCAAATAGTGGAGCCAGGAGGTGGCGCACCTGGTTAAGCACACAAATTACAGTGAGCAAGGATCCGGGTTCAAGCCTCTGGTCCCCACCTGCAGGGGGCAAGCTTCATGAGTGGTGAAACAGGGCTGCAGGCGTCTCTCTGTCTCTCCCTCTCTACTTCCTCCTTCCCTCTCAATTTCTCTCTGTCTCTACCAATAGTAGCAGCAATAATAATAATATCAATAGTAATAATAATAATAATATAGTCACTTCTAATGTGTGTGCTTTCCTGGGTGAACCACTTGCCCAGCCCCTGCAGATAGTCACTCTAAAGTATTGTGCTATTAAAAACGGAATTCACTAATCTGAAGGTTACATAGAGTTCCGGATGGTAAACACATGGTCACATCTGCTCGGGCAGCCTGGGACTTTGTGCTCACGAGAAATGTCTTCCATACACTTGGGCTGCAAAGCGGAGTTTTGCAGATGGAATTTGCAAAGAAAAAAAAAAAAAACACCCTGATTCCTAAAAGTAGACTGTGCAAACAACTCATGGTTCCAAGATAAATAAATGTACCCAAACCAGCTAAACTGTCCTTCCAGGTTAATCAGAACCCTGCCTGCTGAATGTTCTCCTCCAGAAAACACAAGATATGCACGAATCAATGCCTGCAGTTTGAAGGGTGAAAAATAAATACATCGGGCTGGGCCCATAGCACAGGGGGTTTGCAAAAGGCTTTCCTGCCTGAGGCTCTGAAGTCCCAGGTTAAATCCCTAGTACTGCCATCAGCCAGAGCTGAGCAGGGCTCTGGGGATGATAATAATAATAATAATAATAATAATAATAATAAATAATAATAATAATAAATAAAATAGACTTATAAGGGTTCTGCACACAGACTCTCCTGCCTGAGGCTCTGAGGTCCCAGGTTCAGTCCCCAGCACCACCAGCAGCCAGAGCTCAGCAGGCCTCTGGTCTCTCTCTCGGTATCGCTCTCTCTTTGACAAATAATAAAATAAAATAAATCACCAGCCCAAACTCTACCATGAACAATTTATCTAGTCTTGCAGATAGATCTGAAGAATTTCTGAAGATGCTAGACAGCTTCACCTTATTCTGCAAAATCTGAGCTTCTCCTGCCCACCCAGGACACCCCCCCCAGCCCTGTGCCTCCCAGTCTACCTATCCCCCAACAACACCCCCTTCCTCTACCCAGTCCCCTCCCTGGTCTCTGTGCTATTTGCCCAACATGGTGAAATCCCCATGAGCAAAAGGAGTGGCTGGGTTTCTTTCTGCTCCTTCTAGGTCCCTGCCTGACATTTCTTGGCCCTGTGGCTTTGGGGGGGGGGGGCGGGAGACACAGACAGATCTGTACAGACGGTGTAGCCTACACAACTGACCACACAAACACAACACCACAATGTGGGTCAACTTGGCACTCACACGCCCACGGGAAACTCAGATGGGAGTAGACTGTAGACATAAATCCGAAAGGGTAGAATTCCACTCAATGATCCTAAAATTATTTCAAGGAATCAATTTCCAAGAATGTATCATGAAATCAGAAGAGCCCAGTGAGACTGGGGGTGGGGGTTGGGGGAAGAGGGGAGAAATAAAAGACCTGAGAGGCGGCGGCGAAGGCCTCGCCATCATGCTATAGCGGCGAGGGCTCGGGTGAAGTCGGAACACGGGAGACTGTAGAGAGGGCATTTAAAATTATTAACTGATCCGAAATTTGTAGTTGCCACACACACACACACACACACACACACACACACACACACACACACACACACACACACACACACCTCAGCAATCTAGCTCAGAGAGGAGAATATCCCCAGGAACACGCACATCTGTTTAATATTACAAGCCAACTGTCAACATCCGAAGTGAAGTTCTAATTTAATATTTTTTCTTTCTTGATGTTTTACCTTTAATCAATGCCTCATGAGGGTATCGGCTTTCTATAAGAAACTGTTAAATATAAAGAAATGTTATTGTAGCATGTTTATAAAATCATAGTTCGAGAACTTTGTATTTTTCCAAAGCCTGACCACAACTTAATTATCTGCAGGACATTCCGGGCTCACAATTGCGAGCCCTCGTTCCCAAGCAATTTCCAACGGGCTCTACTGTACGGAGCGAGGGAGCGAGGGAGGGAGCGAGAAGCTCCACCGCAGCTCGGTCCTATTTCCAAAAGTCAGCATTAGGCCCTTTCGACATGGTTTTTATTTTCATTAAACAGTATTTGTTTCCTCGCTAATCATTAAATGCTTTTCATCGCCGCCGCCTGCTCTCCCCTCACATGTCAGCTGTTAGCGGCGGTGTTTGTGTTCCTAATAAAGCAGTGACCCGGCCAGCTCATTTCGGAATGAACACCCACGAAGCCCGTCTGGAGGGGTGTCGGGGAGCCGGCAGCACACCCACACCCTGAACTCACCACCGCTGGAATCTCCAGGCTGTCTGGCTGGGGGCTGCCCCCCCTCCCTGTCCCTCTCTCTCTCCTTCTCCCTCTCCCTCTCCCTCTCCCCCTTCTCCCTCCCCTAGGCAGCCTGGCGCTGAGTGTCCGCTGATGTTATTGTGGGCACGGAGGTCTAATCAGCGGTTCAAGACATTTGCTTGGGAAAAAGGGAAGAGGAAGAAGAAGAGACAGCAAGTTCATGTTCGCGGCCGGCCCGCGTGGAAGGAGCGACAGCCGGTGCCAATTCCTACAGACGGATGGGAAGCGGCGGCCAGCCTGAAGGGAGCACGCCAGACAGCTGAACAGGCGGCGGGAGCAGTGAACAGCGTTCCAGAACCTCACACGGGATTCTGGGTGGCTGGGTGGGTGGGGACCTTTGCCTTTTTGTTTGTTTTAAAGGAAGAGGGAGAGAGGGAAAACTGCTGTGAGGTATTGGAAACAACTGGAAAATATGCAAAAATGTGAAAGAAGTCAAAGCAAACTGTTTCAGAGCCAGAGGCAAAACTAATAGGTAGCTGGAAAAAAGAAAAAAAAGGGAAAATAATCCCATAAATAATCTGGAAAGACCTCTGGAAATCATATACTTGTGCTATTGAATTAGAACCACCAAGGCTTTCAGAAGAGTAATTTCACTAATTCTGGATGCTGGGCCAAGTGGCCAGTGGCATGAATGTAAGCTCAGACTCTCTCTCTCTCCGCACTTCCTCTGCGTGGCCATTTCTGAAGTGCTGAACTACTTGGTTCCCCCAGATCAGACACCACAAGGAATAGGCCTGTCTGCGCGGCCCCTGCCTGAGGTGGCACCCGAGTCTGCTCTGGGTATCTATCCCCTGGGTGCTCGGTGGGCACCTCAGCTCACCACAGACGCGAACTCACCATGAGCACCCAGTCACCCACCCACACCGTGCAGCTCCGTCCCCGGCGGCCTGCAAGTCCCACTCCTGGGCCCAGCTGTGTCTGACTGGCATTGGCTGGGTGACTCCCGTCCCCAGGGCTTCACCCTGCCAGCAGCCTGGGCTTTCTCAAGTCCAGGGCCTTGGGGACAATGGCTTCTCCTGCCCCATGTCAGGGAGACCCCCCCAGGCCCTCCCACCAGCTCTTCACTGGGCCTCTGTGCCCTAGAGACCTGGAGGGCACCATCCGCCTCAATGTGCCTTCACTGCGCAGCCGGGAGTGTCTTCTCCCAGGCGGACCCTGGGCTTCTCCCGGTGGGCTGCCTCGCTCACAGCTGTCCACCCAGTACCTGGGTCTGAGCCTGGCACCCACTGGACACCCAGCAGATGGTATCCAAGGTGCTAGGGGAGGCAGGGTGGGTGTAAGGACACCAGGGGCCCCGTCCAGCGGTGACGACACACTCCCTGGACAGGAGGACCATGGGAGAGGGCCTCTTTTGCTGGGGGTGGAGACAATCCTTGGGAAGACCCAGCTTCTGGAGGGGCAAGACCAGAGAGCCAGAGGGCCAGGCCTGGATGTCCCACTTTCTCAGTGGGGCCCCATCAACCTGGACCTGATAGCGTGAGGCTGTCCGGTGACGCGGACGGCACCTGCCAATCTGCACGGGCTTCTCTGTGTGTGACCAAGATGGCCCGAAGGTCTGGAACACCAGCATTTGTATTTGCAGGAAGGAGAGCAAGCCACTGGCAAGTGTGGGTGGCGGGGGGTGGGGTGGGGGGTGGCACAGGAAGGGCCACAGGACGAGACGTGGGCCGAGAGACGTCCCCAACAGCAGAGACTCGGGGCCAAGTCAGCAGGAGGCTCCAAGGCACGGACCAGAGGATGGGGCTCCAGATACCTGGCCAGGCTCTTCCCTGCGGCATGTTCACAAAGAGAAGAAAGTTTTTTTTTTCTTTTTAATTCATTATTATTATTTTTAGCCAGAGCACTGCTCTGGTGGTGCGGGGGATTGAACCTGGCACTTTAGAGCCTCAGGCATGAGAGTCTGTTTGCATAACCATTATGCTACCTACCCCCTGTCCGAGAAGGAAGTTTTATAACAAGCTGAAGGGGTACTTTCAAAGATGCTCTCTAGTTTCACAGGAGGGGGGACACTTGCGGGGGGGGGGTACCCCCCCAACCCCCATGCGGCTGGAGTGGCGGGGAGAAGGGCTGGAGGGAGGATGGGTCATGGCACTTTTGCCCAGCTAGGGAGCAAGGCTATGTCCCCAACACAGGCTGTGGCTCCCGTCCGCCTACAGCTGTTAACAGCAGCATGGTGCCTAGAGCAGAGCAGAGGGACCACTCTCCCTCTCCCCCTCCTCCTCCCCGTGTGCATGTGGGAAGGCTGACTTCTTCACTGCCCATTATAGAAACGTCCAGAAGTGACTACGCTTGGACTGACTCAACTGTAGCAAGTGATAACCATGAAAAAAAGACATTCACAAGGGAGAGAAGGGGCTGGGGAGACAGCACAGGGGTTCTGCAAATAAACTCTCCTGCCTGAGGCTCTGAGGTCCCAGGTTCGATCCCCAGCACCAGCATCATCCAGAGCTCAGCAGGGCTCTGCTGTCCATTGCTGTCTCTGGATCTCTCTCATTAAATTAAATAAAATATTAAAACAAAAACAACAGGGAGAGAAGGCAGATCTTTTCCTTCTCTCTCTTTTATCCCCCCCCCCCCCCCGTATCCAGATTCCTGGTCCCCGCTCCCCACAGGTATCTAAGAGCTTCTAGAGAATTCATCACCTCGATTCCACAGCTTTCTTTTCTTCCCGTCTAAATTTAATTTTGATTTTGCTTCCTCTTGTCACTGCTTGCTTACAGATGACGAGCTTTACGTCCGGAGGCAGTTAGAGGACAGAGCACACTGTGATGTAGTCCTCTGGGGACCCGCAGGTATGTGTGTGTGTGTGTATGTGTGTTTCTTCTGGTATCAAGAGGTAGCACTAACAGGGGCCGGGTGGTGGCGCACCTGGTTGAGCGCAGGTATTACAATGTGCAAGGACCTGGGTTCAAGCCCCCGGTCCCCACCTGCAGGGGAAAGCTTTGCGAGTGGTGAAGTAGTGCTGCAGGTGTCTGTCTGTCTCTCTCCCTAACATCCCCTTCCCTCTTGATTTCTGGCTATCTCTATCCAATAAATAAAGATAATTAAAAAAAAAAAAGAGGTAGCACTAAACTAAAAAAAGTCACACTCCCAAAGGTTCTCACCACCATCAAGTCCCATTCTGCGTACCTCTCCGCAGTGAAGAAGACAACAATCAGTCTCGGCACAAGTTCCTCCCCAGCGGTCTGGCGATGGACCCTGTTCTCATGAAAACTGGGTGCGGGGCCAGGTGGTGGCGCACCTGGCTGGGTCGGGTCCCCACCTATAGGGGAGAAGCTTCACAAGCAGTGAAGCCGTGCTGCAGGTGTCTCTCCCTCCCTCTGCACTCCTCTATCAATAAATAGTACCAAGAAATAATAGTACTTAGTGTGTGATACAGGCTTTCACAGCGGCCGTGTTAAAAGAAGATCCACCCTTTGGAATCAAACGCCATTTCCTCGCGTCTGTGGGGGCCCCTCGGAGCTCAAGTGTCGGGTCGCTTTCACAAGGAGTAGTCGCCAAGTAGCTCCCCGCTAATAGCTGGCGCACAGACGCCCGCTGGCCCAGTGCAGTTTCCACTGAAAGGCAGCCGGAGCCAGGCAGAGTGGCGCAGACTCTGATAATGGGTTACAGACCCAGCCTGGGAGTCAGCCCACCCCTCCCTTCCCCTCCCGGGCCTGGGGCGTCTGGAAGAGGAGCCTCCCCCTTTGAGGCAGCTCCTGTTAACAACAAAATCACCCCGGATTAGAAGGCCAACTGCTCCCAGCCCAGCTGCAGAGAGGCCCTGCCCCTTGTCACTGGCTTTCCAGGCCCCTGAGTGGGGCCTGTCCTGGCTAAGCCCCCCACCCCCACGCAGGGCATACCCCACGGGGAAAGTCCTAGGGCCAGCCCGCAGCCCCGAACCCAGGCCAGCTCTCGGGTCCCCAGACACCCGGCTTCCTTCCAGGGGCTCCTCTAGGCTCCGCACAATGACAAGGCCCGCACCCTTCCTGTAAGCTGCCTCTCCAGCCCAAACAGCCCAAACAGCTGACAGCAGGGCCTGGCACTGATCTCACAGGAGGGTCTTCTCTTCCTCATTCGTGATCTATATTCTGTGGTAACCCAAGTTTGCTTTTTCACAGTTGCACGCCCCTCCGTTCCCTCCTAGGGGTAGATAGCATAATGGTTATGCATACAGACTCTCATGTCTGAGGCTCCGAAGTCCCAGGTTCAATCCCTTGTATCACCATAAGCCAGAGCTGAGCAGTGCTCCGGTAATAAATAAATAGATAGAAAGACAGATAAAGTTAAAAATTTTCAAATCTCCCTTCTTTCCTCCCTCCTCTATTTCGTGGATACAAAGAGAAGTCGAGAAGGGAGAGAGGGAGATAGACAGGGGAAGAGAGACAGAGACACCAGAGACACCGGCAGCCCTGCTTCACCGCTCGCCAAGCTTCCCCTCCCCCGACCTCTGCAGGCGGGGAGCAGGGACTGGGACCTGGGTCCTCGCACTCAACCAGGTGCACTACCCACCGGCCCTAGTCACACATTCCTGCTCGCAGGCAGACGGTGGCACTGCAGAACCACAGGGGTCTCCTGCCGCCACTGTCACCGCCCGCAAGGGTGGCCGGCCCCCCCGAAGCTCACGTGTCACGGCTGCCTGGCCCCCTGGGATTCAGCAGCCCTCAGAGGGCAGGGGTCTTATCTGCCTGTCTTCAGCCCATCCCCAGGGCCCAGAAGGCTGCTCCCCCTCCCCTGAGGAAATGAGCCTGTTGAGACTGGGTCCCAGGATGGAGGGTGGGAGGGCAGGCTCTCTCTGCCCCCACTGGGTGGTCGGCTACAAAGCATTTGTCACAGTGCTGGAATGCAGTCCCCCTACATCTCCAGGACCTGTCCTCACGGGAGCTTCGCCAGCTGGCCCCTCCCCGAGGAAGCCTGCAGCCCGTGGTTACCAGCCCCCCCCCCCCCCAGCAGCTCTGAGGAGGCCCCTCTGCCCTGGGGCCGAGCTGCCTCAGAGATGTGAAAGGCCTACCCGCAGGGTGGAAAAGGCCCACACTGCCTTGCCTTCCTTCTCAATAATTTCACCAACGGAAGCCACAAACTTTCTCATTTCTTCTTCTTTTTTAAAAACATACTTCACAACCTCCAGCTGCACAGGGAGGGCGCAGGCCTTGTCACTGTGCAGAGCTCAGGTTCGAGGCCCGGCACCACTTGGGAGTAGCACTGGCTCTGGGGGAAGAGCCAGCACTGTGCCGTCTCTCCCTTTCTCTCTCTCTCCCTCTGTCTCTCCCTCTCTCTCTTCCTCCGTCTCTCCCTTTCTCTCTCTCTCCCTCTGTCTCTCCCTCTCTCTCTTCCTCCGTCTCTCCCTCCAGTCCTTGCGCTTTGTGCCACGTGCGCTTGACTCAGCTGTGCTACTGCCTGACTCCCTCTCTCTCTCTCTCTCTCTCTTCCTATCTGGGTGAAAAAGTGGCCAGGGATGGTGACATGGAGTTTGTGTGAAGTCCTAGCCCTGGAAGGAGGAGAGGAGGAGGGAGAAGAGAAGGAGGGGGAGCATGAGGAGGAAGAGAAGGGGAGGAGGAGAGAAAGAGGAAGAAGGGGAGGAGGAGGAGGAGGAGGAGGAGGAATGTGAGGGGGAGGGAGAGGAAAAAGAGCAGGAGGGGAGGAGGAGGAGGAGGAGGAGGAATGTACCGTCACCATGTAAGTCACCATGTAACGGCAGATCAAAACAGTCTGATCTGGAAGCAGCTGTCCTGCACCACCCCAGACAGTCTTATGAATCCTCAAATCTCTAAGATTCGCGTGCCAAGGTCTGCTCGCCAGAGGCCGGCCCCTGTCCCGTCCCCAGAGATTCCGGCACCCCGGGGGGATCAGGGGCTGCTGTCAGGGCACGCTCTGAGCACACTGGGGGCCTGGGCCTGACCCTGCGAGGGGGCGCAAAGCAGGAGCCCCGAGAGTGGTAGCTATTACTGTGGAGAATGGCAGCCAGGCGGAAAGCGGCGAATGGGTGATTTTCCTGTGAAGGTTAAGAAGAGTTGGAATTGAGTGGCTGAGCAAGCTGTGGTTTATATACACAATGGAATACTACTCAGCTGTAAAAAATGGTGATTTCACCATTTTCAGCCGATCTTGGATGGACCTTGAAAAATTCATGTTATGTGAAATAAGTCAGAAACAGAAGGATGAATATGGGATGATCTCACTCTCAGGCAGAAGTTGAAAAACAAGATCAGAAGAGAAAACACAAGGAGAACCTGAAGTAGAATTGGTGTTTTGCACCCAAGTAAAAGACTCTGGGGTGGGGGGATGGATGGGGGGGAGAACACAGGTCCAAGAAGGATGACAGAGGACCTAGTGGGGGTTGTATTGTTATATGGGAAACTGGGGGATGTTATGCATGTATAAACTATTATATTTACTGTTGAATGTAAAACATTAATTCCCCAATAAAGAAATTAAAAAAAAAAAAAAGAAGAGTTGGAATTGAGGATCCAGCTGCCTTCCAGGAAAACTGCTCCCTTCACACAAGGGTCTCTCGGGCCGTGCGTGCAGCTCAGCTACGAAGAGGCTCTTCCCCCGAACTCAGACCTCTCACTGTTCCTGTAGCAGGAGCAAAGAGCCCGCTGCCGGGAGTCTTCTGCTCATTCAGGGAGCTCAGACACCAGCTGCCTGTAGGCCCTGAGCCCACAAACAGCCCCCCACTAGCATGTGTGGACACCCCTGAAAGCAGTGTCTCTGGGGCCTGGGTGGCTTTGCAGAGGCTGGGTTGTCTGTTTTGTTTGTTTTTCTTTTTTTTTATTATCTCTAATTATTTATTTGATATAGATAGCCAGAAATTTAGAGGGCAGGGTGAGGTAGAGAGACAGAGAGACACCCGCAGTCCTACTTCACCACTAGCAAAGCTTTTTCCCTCTGCAGGTGGGGGCTAGGGGCTCGAACCTGCGCATTATAACAGGTGTGCTCAATCAGGTGTCCCACCACCCGGTCCCTGCATGTTGTTTTACTGCCACCAGGGTTGTTGCTGGGGCTCTATGCCAGCACTACAGATCCAACCTTTTTTTTTTTTTTTCACTCTCTCTCTTTTCTTAACTGGAGACAGAGAGAAATTGACAGGAGATTGGGAGGAGAAATTGGAGGAGATAGGGAGAAAAAGAGATACCCACAGCTCTGCTTCACCACTTGTGAAGCTTCCACTCTGCAGGTGGGGAGCAGAGGCTCGAACCTGGGTCCTTGTGCACTGTAACATGTGCACTCAACCTGGTGTGCCACCATCCAGCCCCCAGACTTTCTTTTTTTTTTTAATATTTATTTTATTTATCTATTCCCTTTTGTTGCCCTTGTTGTTTTATTGTTGTAGTTATTGTTGTTCTTGTCGTTGTTGGATAGGACAGAGAGAAATGGAGGGAAGACAGAGAGGAGGAGAGAAAGATAGACACCTGCAGACCTGCTTCACCACCAGTGAAGCGACTCCCCTGCAGGTGGGGAGCCGGGGTTCGAACCGGGATCCTTATGTCGGCCCTTGTGCTTTGCACCACCTGCGCTTAACCCGCTGCGCTACAGCCCGACTAACCCAGACTTTCTTTTTAACCCCATCAATCACAGGCTCTCGTGGCGTGCTCCCTGGAATGCCACGCCCATCCCAGTTTCCACGCACAGGGTTGGGGCCAGGCTGTCCCCACTCCCGTCCCCAGAGCCGTGGCCATCAGGAGCACTGCAGGGGAGGTCGAGGCACACACAGCTTGCCTTCTTCTCCAGGAGAGATCCCTGTGCGTGTGGGCCTTCATTTCCTCCAGGTCTGCCTTTACGGTTACAGCTCGGGTTCATCCAGAGGTTCAATTTAAAAAATATATTTTTATTTATTTATTGTTGGATAGACACAGAAATTGAGATGAAAGCCACACACACACACACACACACACACACACACACACACACACACACACTCACACTCTCACTCACGCATGCACACCCCGGGCCTAGCTGTCCTCCACATCTGTTTTCCCTCTCCCAAAGAGCCCCTTTTGAGTGTGGTCCGCATGGCAGCAAGCTGCAGCTGACTGGGGCTCGAGGCCATCCCCACAGCCTGCTGCTGGCACGCCTCTCGGGAGCCCGCGGCTGTCTCTTCACCCCCGTCTTCTACAGAACCTAGGAGTTTTCCCCAAGCATTTACACGTCTCCCGCCACACACACATACACACATGGGTCTCGAGTTCGCGCAATTCCACTGCTCCCGGAGAACTGTTTTTTCCTTTTAATTACAGACACAGAAGGGACAATCTAGTCAGAGAACCTCAATGAAATGAGAAAAAGGGGGCGCAGAGAGTGGGAACACGGCGCAGAAGAGGCCGGGGAGTTGGGCGCAGAAGAGGCCGGGGAGTTCCCAAGATCACACCGCTAGTGGCTGGCAAGGTGGACGTGTTTATAGTTCCAAACCTGTGCTCCCATAATGCCTTTCTCCGTTCTTCTAATCTGTTACTTCTACTAAACTGCAAAATGAGAATGTCTGCCAGGCTTTCTAGGAGGAGAGGGAGAAGACAGAGGAGGAGGAAAAGGAGAAGGTGGAGAAGGAGAAGAAGAAGATTTCTTTATTGACGACGGAGAGAGAGGAGCAGAGGACTCCGGCACATGCAAAGTCAGGGGCCAAACTCAAGAAGGGACTCATATTTAAGAGAACAACTTTGTGCTTGCCTATTTTTTAATTCGTATTCTTATTGGACAGAGACAGAGAGAAATGGAGAGCGGAGAGGGAGACAGAGAGGGAAAGAGACAGAGAGACACCTGCAGCTCTGCTTCACCGCTCGTGAAGCTTCCCCCTGCAGGTGGGGACCAGGGCTTGAACCTGGGTCCTTGTGCACCGTGATGTGAGCGCTTAACCAGGCGCGCCACCGCCTGGCCGAGACCGTTTTCTCCACTGCACCATCTCCTGGGCCACTTCGTGGGTTCTCTCCTCTCACCAGAAGTGGAGACGTGTGTGCAGCTCTGAGAGACGCCAGCCACAGGACGCTGCCGGCATACAGATGCTCCCCCGTGACCAGCAGAAGCGGCCGCTCTCGCTCTGAGGACTCTGAGAGGAGGGGAAAGGCCCCGCCTGGGGTTTGGGTCTGGGATGGCAGCTGTGTCTCCAGGTGCTGAGAGCCCAGTCAGATGCCCTCGTGAACACGCCAGGCCACCCGCCTCTGCTCTGCTCACCTCTGAGAAGCCTGGGCGCCTCCCTCGAGGTCAGTTGACTCTGGCAGGCTAGGACTCAAGCCTGACCGCTGCCCGCGCCATGGACACTTTGCCCAGCGGAGGGCACTCTGGAGCTCCAGGGGAGGGGTGGGTTCCGAACACTATTCACGACAGGACCATGGCGGTATTCCTGCCCTCCCTCCCCCCCCCCCCCCCCAAAAAAGAGAGAAACTAGGTGAGCAGGTTTGTACACAGTCCGAGAGGCCCAGATGCCTGAGCTCCAGAACGTGTCGCCTGGCTGCCTGCCCCTGACCTCCAGGCCGCTGCAGTCTCAGCCTGTGGCTTTTGAACAGGCTGCCGGCTCCAGGCGCAGCATGGTGACAGGCCTGGTCCCCACCCCACCAGACAGAGGCAGAACCTGGCCCGGAAGCTGTCAGCCTTGGGGACCAGTCCAGCAGCCCTCTCTCCTTAGTTGGGGACAGAGCCACGAGGGGCAGAGGAGAAGGAATTCTGTTTTGTTCTGTTGTTGCTGCCTGTTTTGTTTTTCTAGTTTTTGTCTTTTTCTCTTTATTTACTATTGGATAGAAAGAGAAATCGAGAGGGAGCGGGGGAGGTAGAGAGACTGAGAGACCCCCGCAGCCTTGCTTCACTGCTTATGAAGCAATCCCCTGCAGGTGGGGACTGGGGGCTTGAACCCAGGTCCTTGTGCATTTTAACATGTGCACTTAAAAGGGGTGTGCCAGTGCCCAGCCCCAGATTTATTTATTTTAAGGCCAGGTGGTGGCACACCTGGCTGAATGCACTCAACATCATGTGTGAGGATCCAGGTTCAAGCCCTCACTCCCCATCTGAGGGGGGAAGCTTCATGAGTGGTGGAGCAGGGCTGCAGGTGTCTATCTGTCTCCCACTCCCCTCTCAGTTTCTGTCTCTATCCAATAAAAGAGAAAGAAAAAGATGAACAATGGTTGCTAGGAGCGGTGGATTCATAATACAGGCACTGAGCGCAGAGACAACCCTGGGAGCAATTAAAAGACCCAGGTGGGGGAGTCGGGCAGTAGCGGGTTAAGTGCACGTGGCGCAAAGCGCAAGGACCGGCGTAAGGATGCCGGTTCAAGCCCGGCAGGGGAGTCGCTTCACAGGCGGTGAAGCAAGTCTGCAGGTGTCTGTCTTTCTCTCCCCCTCTACCTCCCCCTCCTCTCTCCATTTCTCTCTGTCCTATCCAGCAACGACGACATCAATAACAACAATAATAACTACCATAATAAAACAAGGGCAACAAAAAGGGAAAATGAATAAATATTTAAAAAAAAAGACCCAGGCAGTAGTGCACGTGGCACAAAGTACAAGGACCAGCATAAGGATCCCGGTTCGAGCCTCCAGCTCCCCACCTGTAGGGCGGTTACTTCACAAGCAGTGAAGCAGGTCTGCAGGTGTCTCTCTTTCTCTCCCCATCTCTGTATTCCCTTCCTCTCTCCATTTCTCCCTGTCCTATTCAACAACAACGATAAACAACAAGGGCAACAAAAGGGAAAAAATAGCCTCCAGGAGCAGTGGATTTGTAGTGCAGGTACTGAGCCCCAGCGACAAGCCTGGAGGCAAAAAAAAAAAAAAGGAATTATGGGGTGAGAGTAGATAGCATAATAGTTATGCAGGACTCTTGTGCCTGAGGCTCCAAAGTTCCAGGTTCAATTCCCTGTACCACCATAAGCCAGAGCTGAGTAAAAAAAAAAAAAAAAAAAAAAAAAAAAAAAGGAAGAAAGAAAAAGAAATTGTGTGTGTAAGAGACCAGAGCCCTGCTGACCAGGTGGTACTGGGGCTTGAACCTGCGGCCTCTAGGGTCTCAGGCACACAAGCCCTGCGCTCTGACATCTGAGCTAGCTCCCTGGCCCTCTACCACCGCTCCGCTCTCCTTCTCTTGCTCCCTTTCCTGCCACCGTTTTTGCTGGCTGCATCCTGCACGCCTCTCTCCTCTGTGGCTCTGTCCAGCCCCGTCAGCAGCCCGCCTGGCAGCCCGAGTCTGCCGTGGCCCAGTAAGCAGCTGCTCTCCATCGCCGCCCATGCCACCCACCTTTCACACCGCCGGTTAGCTTACAGCCCAGATGGCTCCTGCTGGCGCAGGCGCAGCTGGGAGCATGGCCCCAAATCCTCAGCACCCAGCAGGGCGGGGTGGGGTGGGCACTCCCTGAGAACCAGCTCTGTGCCCCCCTCCCCTCCCGAGCAGAGGCGTCACAGCGACGTGTAAGCAAGAGCACCTTCCAGGAGAGCCTCGTCCAGAAGCAGGACTGAGCAGGCCGAGCCCAGGGGTCACCGGGCCCCTCCTGCCACGTCCCAGCCCAGCCCTCCTCAACAGGGGCTCCAGGCGCCGCTCAGGCCCCCAGCTGCCAGGACGGCTCTTCTGGCAGACTTACCCTGGCCCTCCATGTGCACTGAGGAGTCCACCGACTCTCCCTCCAGGGGACCGACCTACCTATGTGTTTTCTTTTTAAATCTTTATTTACTTTTTTACTTAAATCTTATTTATTTGGAATAGCGACAGAGAGAAATTGAGAGGGGAGGGGGAGCTAGAGACACCTGCAGCCCCGCTCCACCACTCATAAGCTTCCTCACACTCTTTAGTGAGTTAATACTAGTTTTTAAAAATATTTATTTATTCCCTTTTGTTGCCCTTGTTGTTTTATTGCTACAGTTATTATTGTTATTGATGTTGTTGTTGTTGGACAGGACAGAGAGAAATGGAGACAGCAGGGGAAGACAGAGAGGGGGAGAGAAAGACAGACACCTGCAGACCTGCTTCACTACTTGTGAAGCGACTCCCCTGCAGGTGAAGTACTGGGGGCTCGAACTGGGACCCCGTGCTTTGTGCTTAACCCACTGCGCTACCGCCCGACTCCCAGTTAATACTAGCTTTAGAGTGGCTCGTGTGTCCGGGTGTGGCGTCCCCTCAGGTGGGGAACGGGGGCTTGAACCCAGGTCTTCGTGCACGGCAATGCGTGTGCCCAACCGGCGTGTTCTCTGAGAGTTCTGTGTCCTCAGCATCACGGACACGCATCGGCTCTCAGTGCTCAGAGTGACGGACTGAGTCAAGTCCCGGACAGAGACAAGTCCCCAGAGCTGCCGGCGCGGCAGGGGGAGCTCGGGGCTCCGCAGAGGCACAGGGAATCGTGGGTGCTCTGAGGCCTGGTGTGGGCTCCCAGCTGAGCTGAGCTGGAGACCGAGGCCCAGCGGGACCCATGGTCGCCTGCTCCGCAGTGGGGGTGGGGGGTGGGGAGACCACACACTTCCCGATGTCCTGTCCAGCGCGTCCCCCGGGGGCTCCGGCCTGGGACACACAGCCAGCTGCAGATCGGGGTCCCGGCTCCCATGTGGCCTGGCCTCGCCCTGTGTCCTGAGTCAGCAAGGAGCTGGGGTGGGCCGAGGCCTGCAGGTGTAGGGCAGCTCTCCTGTCTCCAGAGCGCAAGGCAGCCTGGCAGGCAGGCAAGGGCACTGGGAGGCTGCCACCCCGGCCCCTCACCCCGGCCACGGCCCTCCGTGTGCAAGGCTCCGGCAGGAGGAAAGCACACACCTGTCGGCCCGGCCCACTGGAGCCTCTGGCCCCTCGGTGCTACAGTGCGGGCTCAGGACCCAAGCAGAGCCAAGCAGGGTCCTCTGCTGGGAGCCGGGGGGAATGCAGAGTCCGGGGCCCCAGCTGTGTGAGCTGAGGCAGCGCCACTCAGCTCTGTTCCCTGCTTGCAACCCAGAGAAGCCCCGCTCCTGGAGGGACCCGCCGTGATACGATTCTCCCGGCGAGGAAGCCGAGGGGAAGGGATGGTAGGCAGGAGGCACCCGCCCAGGGCCAGAGCGCGTCTCCAAACACCACTGGGAAGTCAGGACTGTCTCAGGGGAAAGGAGCCACTGCCACCCAAAAGCCAAATATTTTTTTGGTTCAAGATGATGGTGGGGATTTGCAGGAGGAGACTGGGGAGGAGGGAAGAGCAGCAGCGAACCGGGGTGCAGGGACCCGCCTCTACGCTGCCCTGTGGCCTGCGCTGCCCTCACCCGCCCACCTGCCAGCTTCCCCACCTATAAGATGGGAGCCCCGGACAAGTCGGAACTCCAGCCCCTTCTCGGGGCTGACACACGGAAGCCCACGTCCCGCATCACAAGTCCAGACTCCCCCCGCCCCAGGCTGCTGAGTAGACTGGGGCTCCAGCGTCAGGCCTGGGGCACAGGTGTGCCAGCCATGGGGAGGGACGGCGACGGCGACAGGGACGGCGACAGGGGCAGGGACAGGGACAGGAGGGGCCGTCGCCTTGTCAGAGGAGGCCTGCAGCTGCACTGTCCCTGCACCCAGGGCCTGCTCAGGACTCCCTGGCCATTTCCCAGTTTCCCTGTGTCACCAGGAATAAAGGTACAGCGACGCTGAGTGGCTGAGTGCGTGCAGCTCTGTGCGCTCAGGGACACGGCTCAGCTGGCAGGGCGCACGCTTGGCAAGTCTGAGGACCCAGGTTCAACGCCCAGCAACAGCCCCCCCCACCACAATAGGACAAAAGCAAGGCTCTAGTCTCTTTTTCATAATCTACTCATGATCTTTTTTTTCTTTTATATTTTTTAAAATTTATTACTGGATAGAGACAGAAATGGAGAAGGGAGGGGGAGGGAGAAAGGGAGAGAGACAGAAGCACATATGCAGCCCTGCTTCCACTCGTGAAGCTTCCCCCCTGCAGGTGGGGACCAGGGACTTGAACCCAGGTCCCTGTGCACTGTAGTGTGTGCGCCCACCGCCTGGCCCCACTGTTTGCTCTTTAGAGTTGACACTAGTTTGGAAATGGCACGCGTGTCCTGGTGTGGCGTCCAGAGACGGGACGTTCTCCTTCCGCACTGAGGTGCCACTGTAGTCCGGTTACCTGCGTAGACAGAAACCCCACAAAGGGGGCACAGAAGCACCCCACCCAGAGCAGTGATGCGGAGGAGACCACCCTATGGACAGAACGGAAGATGGAGTTTCAACACGGCTTCATTAGACGTGGCACGGTGTCTCTGGGACCTGCCATCAGGGCTGTGCTCCGTCCAAAACAGAGAACAGGAAAAAGAACGGGCCCCCTGCTCAGGAGAGGCAGCCGGCAGTGTGGCGCTGGTCAGA
Source organism: Erinaceus europaeus (assembly GCF_950295315.1). Classification (NCBI taxonomy): domain Eukaryota; kingdom Metazoa; phylum Chordata; class Mammalia; order Eulipotyphla; family Erinaceidae; genus Erinaceus; species Erinaceus europaeus. The sequence goes on from NC_080164.1 coordinate 183,244,260, forward strand.
GACGCGGATGCTGAGGACGCTGCCTGAGTCATCGGGGTACTCGCCTCGGTCCAGTGTCCCCTCTGAGGCCTGAGCTCCGCAGCAAACTGCCATTTGCTAGTTCATACATACACAAGTGCCTTGGAAAGCACCTAAGGCCAGCGATACAGCTCACCTGGACGGCATGCTGGCTGTGCGACCCAGGTTCGAGCCTGGCCCCCGCTGCACTGAAGGAAGCTACAGTGCTTCGGTCTCTCAGCCTCTCGGTCTTTCTCTCTCTCTCTCTCTGCCTCTTTGTCTCTATCTACAGAAAAGGAGAGGGCTGGGTGGTGACACAATCAGCACAATTTACCATGTGCAAGGACCCAGGTTCGAGACCCTGGTCCCCACCTGCAGGAGGGAAGCTTCAAGAGTAGTGAAGCAAGGCTGCAGGTGTCTCTCTCTCCCCCCTCCCTACGTCTCTGTTATAATTTAAGGAGAAGGAGAAGAAGAAACTCAAAAAGAAAAAAGGACCTGGTCCAGCGAGAGAACGCCTCTGGCAGCGTGCCCGCTTTCCCAGGCACCAGATGGAAGAAACTGTGGCCCTGTCTGCCTGTGTGAAAACAGTCAGCAGGAATGGAGAAATCGCTGGAGCACCGGGTCCAGTGAACGCACAGAAAGAAAAAAAAAAAAAAAAGATCTGAGTGGCTACAAGTCAAAGGCATCAATGGCGTGCAAAACAGAGAGGAGAGTTACAGTGAAATGAAGGGGCCTTTGCACCTTCCACCCCTCCAGACCGGCTTCTATGATGGTGTCTTTTGATGTCTTAAAGGGGGAGGCAGAATTAGAGAAAGACAGAAACAGGCTGGGGATGTGGATCCACCTGTCAACACCACTGGCAAGTGGAGAAGCAGTTACAGAAGCTGCAACTCCCACCTTCTGCTCCCCATAATGAATCTGGGTCCAGACTCCCAGTGGGGGAGAAATGTCAGGGGAAGATGCCCAGAGGGTTCTGAACATCAACTCCATCAGGACCCGGAGAGAGAAGAGGAAAAAGGGAGGGCATTTTGAAGTAGTAATAGGTGTAGGTGTGACTTAGAAAGGAAGAGAAGGCAGGACCATAGGGGGGGAAAAATGGACAAATACATATAAATCTAGACAGTTATAGAAGTAATAGTCAACCCCTATCTGTGACCTTGGGAGAACCACTGCAGTTTCCAATGGAGGGAGTGGGGACACAGAGCTCTGGTGGTGGGAACAGTGCGGAACTGTACCCCTGTCATCTTGTAAGTCAATATTAAATCACTAATAAAAACATTTAAAAATGGGGGAGGGGCAGAGAACTGCACTGTGCAAACCCCCAGCACCACCAACACCAGCGTCAACGGGGTGACAGTGACCCAGGCCAAGCATGCATGCATGCATGCGCTCACTGATTCATTCACTGGACGCTGGGCTCCTGAGCTTCACTCATTCATTCATTCATTCATTCATTCACTCATTCATTGATTCACTCATTGGAAGCTGGGCTCCTGAGCTTCATTCATTCATTCACTCACTCATAGACGCTGGGCTCCTGAGCTTCATTCATTCATTCACTGAACAGTTGCACGGGTGGTCCAGTGGTAGAATTCTCGCCTGCCATTCATTCATTCATTCATTCACTCATTGGACACTGGGCTCCTGAGCTTCATTCATTCATTCACTGAACAGTTGCACGGGTGGTCCAGTGGTAGAATTCTTGCCATTCATTCATTCATTCATTCACTCATCGATGCTGGGCTCCTGAGCTTCATTCATTGAACAGTTGCACGGGTGGTCCAGTGGTAGAATTCTTGCCTGCCATTCATTCATTCATTCACTCACTCATTCACTCATCAGATGCTGGGCTCCTGAGCTTCATTCATTCATTCATTGCACAGGTGGTCCAGTGGTAGAATTCTCGCCTGCCATTCATTTATTCATTCACTCACTCATTCACTCATCAGATGCTGGGCTCCCGAGCTTCATTCATTCATTCATTGCACAGGTGGTCCAGTGGTAGAATTCTCGCCTGCCACTCATTCATTCATTCATTCACTCACTCATTCACTCATCAGATGCTGGGCTCCTGAGCTTCATTCATTCATTCATTGAACAGGCGGTCCAGTGGTAGAATTCTCGCCTGCCATTCATTCATTCATTCATTCACTCATTCACTCATCAGATGCTGGGCTCCTGAGCTTCATTCATTCATTCATTGAACAGGTGGTCCAGTGGTAGAATTCCTGCCTGCCATTCATTCATTCATTCACTCACTCATTCACTCATCAGATGCTGGACTCCTGAGCTTCATTCATTCATTCACTGAACAGTTGCATGGGTGGTCCAGTGGTAGAATTCTCGCCTGCCATTCATTCATTCATTCATTCATTCATTCACTCATTCACTCATCGACGCTGGGCTCCTGAGCTTCATTCATTGAACAGTTGCACGGGTGGTCCAGTGGTAGAATTCTTGCCTGCCATTCATTCATTCATTCACTCACTCATTCACTCATCAGATGCTGGGCTCCTGAGCTTCATTCATTCATTCATTGAACAGGTGGTCCAGTGGTAGAATTCTCGCCTGCCATTCATTCATTCATTCATTCACTGAACAGTTGCACGGGTGGTCCAGTGGTAGAATTCTTGCCATTCATTCATTCATTCATTCACTCATCGACGCTGGGCTCCTGAGCTTCATTCATTGAACAGTTGCACGGGTGGTCCAGTGGTAGAATTCTCGCCTGCCATTCATTCATTCATTCATTCATTCACTCATTCACTCATCGACGCTGGGCTCCTGAGCTTCATTCATTCATTCATTGAACAGGTGGTCCAGTGGTAGAATTCTCGCCTGCCATTCATTCATTCATTCATTCACTCATTCACTCATCAGATGCTGGGCTCCTGAGCTTCATTCATTCATTCATTGAACAGGTGGTCCAGTGGTAGAATTCTCGCCTGCCATTCATTCATTCATTCATTCACTCATTCACTCATCAGATGCTGGGCTCCTGAGCTTCATTCATTCATTCATTGCACAGGTGGTCCAGTGGTAGAATTCTCGCCTGCCATTCATTCATTCATTCATTCACTCATTCACTCATCGACGCTGGGCTCCTGAGCTTCATTCATTGAACAGTTGCACGGGTGGTCCAGTGGTAGAATTCTTGCCTGCCATTCATTCATTCATTCACTCACTCATTCACTCATCAGATGCTGGGCTCCTGAGCTTCATTCATTCATTCATTGAACAGGTGGTCCAGTGGTAGAATTCTCGCCTGCCATTCATTCATTCATTCACTGAACAGTTGCACGGGTGGTCCAGTGGTAGAATTCTTGCCATTCATTCATTCACTCATTCACTCATCGACGCTGGGCTCCTGAGCTTCATTCATTGAACAGTTGCACGGGTGGTCCAGTGGTAGAATTCTTGCCTGCCACTCATTCATTCATTCACTCACTCATTCACTCATCGATGCTGGGCTCCTGAGCTTCATTCATTGAACAGTTGCACGGGTGGTCCAGTGGTAGAATTCTTGCCTGCCATTCATTCATTCATTCACTCACTCATTCACTCATCAGATGCTGGGCTCCTGAGCTTCATTCATTCATTCATTGCACAGGCGGTCCAGTGGTAGAATTCTCGCCTGCCACTCATTCATTCATTCATTCACTCACTCATTCACTCATCAGATGCTGGGCTCCTGAGCTTCATTCATTCATTCATTGAACAGGCGGTCCAGTGGTAGAATTCCTGCCTGCCATTCATTCATTCATTCACTCACTCATTCACTCATCAGATGCTGGACTCCTGAGCTTCATTCATTCATTCACTGAACAGTTGCATGGGTGGTCCAGTGGTAGAATTCTCGCCTGCCATTCATTCATTCATTCATTCACTCATCGACGCTGGGCTCCTGAGCTTCATTCATTGAACAGTTGCACGGGTGGTCCAGTGGTAGAATTCTTGCCTGCCATTCATTCATTCATTCACTCACTCATTCACTCATCAGATGCTGGGCTCCTGAGCTTCATTCATTCATTCATTGAACAGGTGGTCCAGTGGTAGAATTCTTGCCATTCATTCATTCATTCATTCACTCATCGACGCTGGGCTCCTGAGCTTCATTCATTGAACAGTTGCACGGGTGGTCCAGTGGTAGAATTCTCGCCTGCCATTCATTCATTCATTCATTCACTCATTCACTCATCAGATGCTGGGCTCCTGAGCTTCATTCATTCATTCACTGAACAGGTGGTCCAGTGGTAGAATTCTCGCCTGCCATTCATTCATTCATTCATTCACTCATTCACTCATCAGATGCTGGGCTCCTGAGCTTCATTCATTCATTCATTGAACAGGTGGTCCAGTGGTAGAATTCTCGCCTGCCATTCATTCATTCATTCACTCACTCATTCACTCATCAGATGCTGGGCTCCTGAGCTTCATTCATTCATTCATTGCACAGGTGGTCCAGTGGTAGAATTCTCGCCTGCCATTCATTCATTCATTCATTCACTCATTCACTCATCGACGCTGGGCTCCTGAGCTTCATTCATTGAACAGTTGCACGGGTGGTCCAGTGGTAGAATTCTTGCCTGCCATTCATTCATTCATTCACTCACTCATTCACTCATCAGATGCTGGGCTCCTGAGCTTCATTCATTCATTCATTGCACAGGTGGTCCAGTGGTAGAATTCTCGCCTGCCACTCATTCATTCATTCACTCACTCATTCACTCATCAGATGCTGGGCTCCTGAGCTTCATTCATTCATTCATTGCACAGGCGGTCCAGTGGTAGAATTCTCGCCTGCCACTCATTCATTCATTCATTCACTCATTCACTCATCAGATGCTGGGCTCCTGAGCTTCATTCATTCATTCATTGAACAGGCGGTCCAGTGGTAGAATTCTCGCCTGCCATTCATTCATTCATTCACTCACTCATTCACTCATCAGATGCTGGACTCCTGAGCTTCATTCATTCACTCACTGAACAGTTGCACGGGTGGTCCAGTGGTAGAATTCTCGCCTGCCATTCATTCATTCATTCATTCATTCACTCATTCACTCATCGATGCTGGGCTCCTGAGCTTCATTCATTCATTCACTGAACAGGCGGTCCAGTGGTAGAATTCTCGCCTGCCATTCATTCATTCATTCATTCACTCACTCATTCACTCATCAGATGCTGGGCTCCTGAGCTTCATTCATTCATTCATTGCACAGGTGGTCCAGTGGTAGAATTCTCGCCTGCCATTCATTCATTCATTCATTCATTCACTCACTCATTCACTCATCGGATGCTGGGCTCCTGAGCTGCCAGCCCTGCTGACCCCAAGGACAGCCATTCAGTGGCCACACCGGGGTGTGTGGGCACAGGTGGGAGGGGGCCCCTGACCCTGCTGACCTGCCGCAGGTGGGAGGGGCGAGACCGGAGTCAACCGAGGGTCATGAAGGTTGGGACTTGAGGTGACAGAACGGGACAAGGCCCCGCCCCGGGGAAGCTAAACACAAACTCGTGCGGGGACGGACGGCGAGCTCCACCCCCCTTTGGGGGGCTCCCCCAGACGCGCCCCCCCATTCCTCCAAAGAAGGGTGACACCCCCACCCCCGAGACATCAGGGGGCGCCCTGCCACCTGGTCCCCATCAATGCTGCCCAAGCCACACAGACAGACAGGCAGGATCGGGTCTGAAGCCCGGGGTCCCCCCCCCCCGCCACACCCGCCCCCTCCCCGTCGTCATAGCAACCAGCTCACCACTTCGCGCGCGCGACCCGAGAAGTCGCTCCGGGGTCGGGGGCTCCGACGGAAGAGCTCGTCCCGGCCGCCATCCGCGCCGCCGCCGCCGCCGCCCAGCGCCAGCCCCAGCGCCTTGTTGCGCGTCTTGACCGTCTTCACGCTGGCCCGGAACAGCAGCGTGATGTCCACCGCCATGGCGACCCGCGCCCGCCGCCCCCCGGGCCACGTCAGCAATCCGCGCCCGCCGTTCCGTCAGTCAGCGCGTCCGCCCGCCCGCGGAGACGCGCGCACAAAGGTTCCGGCCGCCGCCCGGAAGCCAAGGCGTGGCAAGAAAGGTTCCGGCCTCGGCCTGGGCAATGGCTACGCCTTGCGCAACTCTGTCTTTCCTCCTTGCAAACCCGGCAAAGTGAGGGGGATACGGAGTCCCTTTTTTTTTTGCCTTGTGGACCCGGGGAACCGGAGCACAGGGAGGGGAAAATCCACCTTTTCTAGGGTTTCCCGGCGCTGATGGGTCAGACTGTGGGACATGGAGGTGACCCAGCCTGACCTTTGACCTCAAGAAGGCCAGCCATAAGGCGACAGTCTGGCTGCGGAAATCTCTTTGCAAAAATATTAGGATAGCTAACGTGAATGAGGACTAAAAATATTGTCTGGGAAGATGTAGTAGTCAAGTACAAGCAAAAATTACTAAAGCCACGGTGCCCTAGGAATATTCCCTAAAACAGACTTCCTTGCTTCTTCCCACCCTAAAATCCCTAGTCTCATCTGCTCTAGTCCTACTTGATGCTTCCTGTTCATTAAACATTCTGTCCTGCTTTATATCTTACTGACTTTCAGCCACTAAGTTGCAAACGCTACCATGATGTCAACCTGACCTCCCTGGGCAGATAGCCCTGCCCCACTAGGGAAAGATAGAAACAGGCTGGGGGTGTGGATGCACCTGTCAACACCCGTGTCCAGCAGAGAAGCAATTAGAGAAGTCAGAGCTTCCACTTTCTGCACCCCCCGAAAAGAATTTGGGTCCATACCCCCAGATGGAGAGATATGTTAGGGGAAGATGACCAGAGGGCTCTGAAGCCCAATTCCATCAGGACCCAGAGAGAGAAGATGAAAAAAGGAAGGACATTCAGAAGTAGTAACAGTTATAAATGTGACTTAGAAAGGAAGAGAAGGCAGGACCATGGATATATATATATATCTCCATCTCCATCTCCATCTCCATCTCCATCTCCATCTCCATCTCCATCTCCATCTCCATCTCTGTGATCTTGGGAGAATCACTGCAGTCTCCAATGGAAGGAATGAAAACACAGAACTCTGGGGGTAGAAACTGTGTGGAATTGTACCCCTGTTATCTTGTACTTTTGTAAGCCAATATTAAGTCACACACACACACACACACACACACACACACACACACACACACACACACACAGAGTCAGAACTGCCTGAGGCTTCCTGCTCTGTATGTTACATGAAGCTAGGATTGTGCGATAATAATGACACCTGTAAAGCCTTTGGCCTTGGTGGGCCCCTGGAGAGCAGTAACAGTTGACCATATTGACAGTAACGTCGTGCTGGTTCTTGCTTCTGTCAAGAAAGAACTTGTTAGGGAAGGTTGGACTGTTGCAGGAGGCAGATGGGAAGGGACATTTCTCTCAGTTCATCCTTGATGTGTAGCTCTCAGGTCAATAGGCCACCTGAAATCCACTTTATTTAAACTGACTGCAAGTGAGTCACACAATCCCATTGCTTTTGTCAAGTTGGTATACTTTCTTTTTAGGGATTTTAAAATAAACATTCATTTTTGGGTAAGAATTAGAGAACTAGAGCATCACTCTGGCATCTATGGTGCAAGATTGGCCGGTGGGATTAGAACTCAGGACCTCATGCATTTAAACCCTGCACCCTGCCACTGCACTGCCTCCCTCAATGGAGTCTTTCTTTTCCTTTTCCTTTCCTCCTCCCCCTCTCTTTCCCTCTCTGTCTCCCTCCCTTCATTTAAAAAAGGCTGCACAATTAAAATCTATCTTAAAACGAGGTTCCAAAGGCACAGGCAGCAAGATAAAATTTTATTTTCATAATCTAAGAGGTCATTCACTCAAAAAAAAAAAAGTTCATTCTTTCAAAGTTGTAAACAGCTGAGTTTTCCAAAGCCGTGTGGATGGTGATATTACAAAACTCTGAGTGCAGAACAGCTGGCTTTTATTAAGCCAGACTTTAGAAGAGGTTTGCAAAAATGTAAAACAATGCCATTCTCGCCAAGTTGTTTTTTGTTTATTTGGGAAATATATTCCTTTTCACACAGAATGATACCCTGTACGTGCCATGGGATGGATTCTGTTTTGTTGCAAGTGAGTGAAAATTAATTTTTTTCCTTTCTAATATGACACACAGAAATAGACAAAACACAGTGAGACAATAGTCATTGGCATTTTTCAGCGTGTTATAGATTTGAGTCCCACTGTGTTGAAGAAATGAATTTATCAGGAATTGATGTTAAGAAACAACAAATGTAGCTCAGAGGAAGAGAGAAAGTGTTATTTAAAACCCAAACTGCAGCCACCCTGGTCTTCCTGTACAGAGGAAAATAAATTTCCATACGGCTTTCTTCCGCCTACAGAGTTAGAGGGGGGAAAGAGAGAGAAATTACAAAATCTCTGCCAAGGATTTTGTCTTGCATAAATAAGCCTTTGTTTTATTGAGACATTAATGAGTGTTTGGCTATGCAAAGGTGAGCCTGGGGCAGAGTAGAGAGAGTAAAATCGCTCTGCATAAAAAGTGAACGGTATTGAATTAAAGTAGGAGGAGGGGGGAACCAGGGCCTAAGCAGGGGGGCAAGAAAGGAGGGAGAAGTTATTAGGAGGGTTGCTTTTAAGTGGGTGGGGCTCAGCTTTGCCAAACCTTCCATGAGAAGTGCCTTTTGTAAATCGTGAGCTTAGAGCCATTTGTTTTCAGGAGTAAAACTGTGTGTGTGTGTGTGTGTGTGTGTGTGTGTGTGTGTGTGTGTGTGTGTGTGTGTGTGTGTGAGAGAGAGAGAGAGAGAGAGAGAGGGAAAAACTCTGTGTGTGTGTGTGTGTGTGTGTGTGTGTGTGTGTGTGAAAGAGAGAGAGAAAAAAACTGTGTGTGTGTGTGTGTGTGTGTGTGTGAGAGAGAGAGAGAGAGAGAGAGAGAGAGAGAGGGAAAAACTCTGTGTGTGTGTGTGTGTGTGTGTGTGAAAGAGAGAGAGAAAAAAACTGTGTGTGTGTGTGTGTGTGTGTGTGTGTGAGAGAGAGAGAGAGAGAGAGAGAGAGAGAGAGGGAAAAACTCTGTGTGTGTGTGTGTGTGTGTGTGTGAAAGAGAGAGAGAAAAAAACTGTGTGTGTGTGTGTGTGTGTGTGTGAGAGAGAGAGAGAGAGAGATCTAAGCACACTGTTCAATTTAGCAAAAAGTAAAGAAAGATGTAGAGATGAGACCCAAGCTCAAAGCATCTGACTCTAGAGCCAACCTGACCCTCGAAAAGAACATAAAATCCCAAGAAAAGTCACCGAGACCTTGACAAGACCATTGAGCTTCTCATAGACCATAGTCATGAGATTCACTAATATTTTTCCTCCTGTGGAGGGAGTGCAGCATTAGAGCAGCCGGTTTGCATGTCCAGGGTTCCAGAGGCTCATGGTTCAATCCCTGGGACCATCATATGCTTAACAGTACTCTGCCCCACTCTCTCATAGGAAATAAATGACTAACTTAAGAAAGGACAATAACAACAAATGTTGGTGAAAAAAGGGAACCCTCCTGCACTGCTGGTGGGAATGTCAGTGGGTCCAGCCCCTGTGGAGAGCAGTCTGGAGAACTCTTGGAAGGCTAGAAGGGGACCTAACCTACAACCCTGCAATTCCTCTCCTGGGGGATAGATCCTAAGGAACCAAACACACCCATCCAAAAAGGTTTGTGTACATCTATGTTCATAGCAGCACAGTTTGTAACAGCCAAAACCTGGAAGCAACCCAGGTGTCCAACAACAGGTGAGTGGCTGAGCAAGTTGTGGTCTAGATACACAATGGAATACTACTCAGCTGTAAAGAATGATGAAGTCACCTTCACCTTCTCTTGGATGGATCTTGAAAGAAGCATGTTAAGTGAGATCAGCCAGGAAGAGAAGGATGAAGACCAGATTATCTCAGGCACAGGTAGAATTTAAGAAGTAAGGTCAGTCCGGCTGTGTGCAAGAATAGCACGGAGAGACTTTGATAGCACAGGTCAACATAGTACTTGTACTTGCCACTCAACTTTTCTATATTTCAGAACATGGACTTTGATGTCTTTCTCTTGGATTTTCACCAGTTTTGGTTAGAGTGAGTGTGAGAAATTTTAACGTATTCAGCAGGTTTTCTGGCAGTGTCAATACTGAAGATTGTGACAGACCAGCTGCTGGAGTTTTGCTTTTTAGTAAGATCTGTTACCAGTAAATCAGTCTTCATCTGCTTCTAGGATGTACTCTGCAATACAGAGAAGGAGAATCAAAAGGAACTAAGCTGAGACAAGGAAAAGTAGCAGGGGATACAATGGCCATAGTCTTGAGGTTTGAAGATTGATCATAAGCATCCCATCTTTCTCTGGTGTTGGTAAAACTAAAATATTGAAGAAAAAAAGAAGTAAGGAAAGAAAGGAGAGCACAAAGTGAAGTCTGGACTAGGTTTTGTGCATTGCACGCAAGCAAAGGACTCTTAGTAAGGAGGGCAGGAAAAGGGCTAGGGAGGGGAGTGGCATCTTCGGGGAGATTCATCGGCTTTGTGCTGGGACTCAGGGTGGTGAAGGCTGAAAGAAGCAGACTGTGCACCTACGGCAGGTCGCACAACACACTGACTTATGATCATGCATCAAGGCACATCCATCCCAGACAGGAAGTGCAGACCTGCTTCTGGGACCTAACAGGGAGGCCTGGTGCAGGATGGTGGAACAGGACCTGAGTTGGGGGTGAGACTGTTTTTTTTTTATTATTTCTTTATTGGGGAATTAATATTTTGCATTCAACAATAAATATAATAGTTTGTACATGCATAACATTTCCCAGTTTCCCATATAACAATACAACCCCCACTAGGTCCTCTGTCATCCTTCTTGGACCTGTATTCTCCCCACCCACCCACCCCCACCCCAGAGTCTTTTACTTTGGTGCGATATGCCAATTCCAGTTCAGGTTCGACTTGTGTTTTTTTTTTTTTTTTCCTGATCTTGTTTTTCAACTTCTTCCTGAGAGTGAGATCATCCCATATTCATCCTTCTATTTCTGACTTATTTCACTTAACATGAATTTTTCGAGGTCCAGCCAAGATCAGCTGAAAACGGTGAAGTCACCATTTTTTATAGCTCAGCAGTATTCCACAGTATATAGACCACAACTTGCTCAGCCACTCATCTGTTGTTGGACACCTGGGTTGCTTCTAGGTTTTGGCTATTACAAATTGTGCTGCTAAGAACATATATGTACACAGATCTTTCTGGATGATGTGGTGTGTTCCTTAGGATATATCCCCAGGAGAGGAATTGCAGGGTCATAGGGTAGGTCCATTTCTAGCCTTCTGAGAGTTCTCCGGACTGTTCTCCACAGAGTTTGGACCCACTGACATTCCCACCAGCAGTGCAGGAGGGTTCCTTTGACCCCACACCCTCTCCAGCATTTGCTGCTGTTACCTTTTCTGATGTATGACATTCTCACAGGAGTGAAGGGGTATCTCTTTGTTGTCTTTATTTGCATTTCTCTGACAATCAGAGACTTGGAGCATTTTTTCATGTGTTTCTCGGCCTTTTGGATCTCTTCTGTGGTGAATATTCTGTCCATGTTCTCCCCCCATTTTTGGATGGCGTTATTTGTTGTCTTGTTGTTGAGTTTGGCAAGCTCTTTATATATGTTGGTTATTAAACTCTTGTCTGATGTATGGCATGTAAAGATCTTCTCCCATTCTGTGAGGGGTCTCTTGGATTGGGTAGTGGTTTCTTTTGCTGTGAAGAAGCTTTTTAATTTGATTTAGTCCCATAGGTTTATACTTGCCTTAGTCTTCTTTGTAATTGGGTTCGTTTCATTGAAGATGTCTTTAAAATATATGCGGAAAAGAGTTCTGCCAATATTTTCCTCTAAGTATCTGATAGTTTGTGGTCTAACATCCAAGTCCTTGATCCACTTGGAATTTACTTTTGTATTTGGTGAAATACAGTGGTTCAGTTTCATTCTTCTGCATGTTTCAACCTATTGTTTCCAACACCATTTGTTGGAGAGACTCTGCTTTCCCCATTTAATAGTCTGGGCCCCTTTATCAAAGATTAGATGTCCATAGGTGTGTGGGGGTTGAGACTGTTTTATAGATACCTGTCATGGGGCAGAAGAGACACTCATGTGTCTCTACTCATGTGTCAGCAAGGGTCTTGTAATTCATTAATGTTCCTCCCCAATAAAATGTAAAATAAATAAATAAGTCTTAAGGGTATTTTTTTTCTTTTAACTTGAAAGAACAAAGTGGCTTTTATTGATGGTGGTCTATATTATCTGAAACTCCATAAAGTTGACAGGGGATGTGAAGAAAGAGGAAGAGCAGACGTGTCAGGGGAAGTGTTATACATAGCGCGTGAATTATGCCCATAAATAATAAGCTCGCCGGTGACTCCAGGCATTCCTCCCTTGAGAGACAAAAAAAACTGCGTAAGACGCACAGGAATCTCCAGACAGAGCTCCTATGACAGTGAGCTCAGAGGTGACGATGACGACCAGATGGCTTCGTTCATACGTGGAGTCTAGAGAACCCCAACACACAAGCTTGCAAACGCACAGACAAAACCCCACAAGTAAACACACGGTCTCTAAGACTTGTTGAGAACAGTGCTGGTTATCACTGGAAGGTTGGGGACACAGAGCCTTGGTGGGGTGGGGTGTGGAGCTAGACTGTCGTCATCGTACGACCTTGTCAATTACTATTCATCACAGATTTAAAGGGGGGGGGAGCTCGAAAAAAAAAATAAAACAAAGAAAGAAATAACAGCAGTCTTCCTCAAAGAGAAGATCAAATGGCCAGGGTGATAGCTAACTGGTAGAGTGCAGGACTTGCATGTTTGGGGTTCCCAGTTCAATTTCCGGTGGCAAACGCTAGAAGAAGTTCAATTTCCGGTGATACAGGTACTGGGGTGGTTGATTTAGCACCCCACTTCTACCTGGTTGTAAGAAGCAATCTCTCCTGATGATCACCGTCCTCCATCATAAGAAGCAATCTCCCATGAGAAACATATATAAAGAAGATTCTGGGGCCTGGGTGATGGATCACCCAGCTAATCACACAGAGTACTAAGCACAAGGACCTGTGCAAGCAACCGGGTTTGAGTCCCCCAACTCCCCACCTGCAGGGGGACACTTCACAAGCTGTGCAGCAGGTCTGCAGGTGTCTTTCTCTCTCCCTTTCTATCTCCTCCACGTCTCTCAATTTCTTTTTTTCCTAGCCAATAAAGTAGGGGAAAGTGGATTTGGTGTGCTGAGCCCCAGCAATAACCCTGGAGGCAAAAAGGAAAAGAAAAGAAAAAGAAAAGAAAGGGGAAAAAAAGGAAAAAAGAGAGAGAGAAAGAGGAGACCAGGTGGTGACACACCCGGTTAAGTGGTGGCACACCTGGTTAAGCACACACATTGCAGTGCACAGGGACAGAGGTTCAAGTCCCTGGTCCCCACCTGCAGGGGGAAAGCTTCATGAGTGGTGAAGCAGGGCTGCAGGTGTCTCTCTGTCTCTCTCCCTCTCTACCTCCCTACTCTTCTCTGTCTCTATCCAATAGTAAATAAATATTTTTAAAAATTTAAAAAAGAAGGAAAGGGAGGGAGGGAGAGAGGGAGGGAGGGAGGGAGGGAGGGAGGGAGAGAGAGGGGAAGGAAGGAAGGAAGGAAGGAGAAAAATAAATTTTAAAGAGGGTAGCTGGCACATTCAAATGCCTGTGTCAGGGACGTGCTGCATGAGAGAACCTGTGATCACTGACCAGAGCGCTGCTGTCATCGTAAACACCCTCACAGGGGTTGGTTGGGTTTTGGGCCCCAAGAGTTGGGAGGTGAGGAGAAAGAAGGCTGATGGAAACACGCCACCTCCGGACAGAGGTGCCCAGTGCTGGAAGAGTGAATTGTCAAGGAGTGTGCGTGCGTGCGTGCGTGCGTGCGTGTGCGTGGGGGGGCAGCCAGGTGCTCTACTCCTGTCATAGTGACACACAGCTGTCCCCTTCCTGAGGAGAGGGAGGCATCTCACTGGTCCAGGGGTCTCCTTTTAACCCTGAAAAGCCACCCCGGTTGGTTCTGAACAACAGATTCATATACTGACTAACAGAGCAATGGGGGCACAATTCAGCTGACGGAGAGCAGGGCTTGCCTGCCTGTGGCTTCCTACTCCATTGCTGGACTTACAGTGGTATCCTGGTGTCTGTCTGTCTTTCTGTCTCTCTCTTCTCTATAGCTCATGAAATTAACAAATCAAAACTGTTTTTTTTTTCCTTGTTTCTGTATTTATTTGACAGGACAGAGAAAGTGAGAGGGGAAGAAGGAGGTAGGGAGAGAGACAGAGGGACAGTTGCTCCACTGCTCATGAAGTCCCCCCCTGTAAGTAGGGACCAGGGGTTTGAATCTAGGTCCTTGCTCATGTGTGTGCTTGACCATCATCGAGTCCCTTACATACTTAAAAAACAAAAAGCCGGGGAACAGGCATTGGTGCTCCTGATTTAACGTACACATCACTGTGCGTGAACGGTGGGGCCAGTCAGGAGTTTGAATCGACAGTGTGATTCCCATATTCATAGCGTGCCCAAGAACCCACACGGGGAAGCAACCTAAAAGTCCACTGCTGATGGAGTGGATCCGACTGTGTAGGCTGTGTGCCCACAGTGGAATACTACACAGCCTTTAAGAAGAAATTCTGCCCTGCATTGCCACATGAATAAACTAGGAGGGACGTTAGGCTCACGGGAATGAATCAGACTCCCTTCGCATAAGCTGTGTGACTTCAGGCAAGTTACTTCACCTTGCTGAGCAATCTTTGAAAAAAAAACAAACCCACCAACAGTGACATTAGAGAAATGCCTATCTAGGGGTTGTGCGGTAGCGCAGCAGGTTAAGTGCACATGGCATAAGGCGCAAGGACCAGCATAAGGATCCTGGTTTGAGCCTTTGGCTCCCCACCTTCAGGGGGTCAATTCGCAGATGGTGAAGCAAGTCTGCAGGTGTCTATCTTTCTCTCCCCCTCTCTGTATTCCCCTCCTCTTTCCACTTCTCTCTGTCCTGTCCAACAACAACATCAATAACAACAACAATAATAACCACAACAACGATAAAACAACAAGGGCAAAAAAGGGGGGGGATAGCCTCCAGGAGCAGTGGATTTGTGGTGCAGGCACTGAGCCCCAGAAGTAACCCTGGAGGCAAAAAGGAAAAAAAAAAGAAAAGAAACGAAAAAGAAAGAAATACCTATTGATCACTCCAATTCTATGAGCAGGGGTTTCTTCTTCTGCAAGAAGCCAGGATTAGCCTGTGAATGTCGCCACCAGTCTGCACATTTCAGTTCTTCTGAGCCGAGGACCCGTGCTCTCTTGTGCGGATATCAGAGGCATCTCCAACCTGAGCAAGCAGTGTCACTTGCTTCATAGGTCTGTGGTTCACCTTGAAGCGGGGCTAGAAAGCATCAGAATAGCAGAGTTTCCCTGCATTTGGTATCACCTCCACAGCTCTCTATCTGTCTCCTTCTCTGAGCACGTAGCTCTCAGCTCCCGAGTTTATATAAATGCTCCAAGTCGCTGCTTTTTCCATCCTGGGCCCAGATTCTGAGCAGGCAGAAGAAAAACACCAGCCCATCAGGAGACAGCCGCCTGTTCCTGGCCCCATCCACTCTGCTTCTGCATCCCATGTCCATATTGCTCACATGTGGCTGTCAGGACCTACTGCTGGCTGGCAGACTTGGGGAGGGGAGAGGAGCTTCCTGTGGCCGCTTAAAACAAGGCAGACTTGTCAACTCACATTTTGGAGGTTGGAGCTCCAAAATGGGTCTCACTGGGCTGAAGTCAAGGTTACCGAAAGGGCTGGTTCCTTTCCAAACATTTTTCAGATCATTTCCTTGCCCCTCCACCTAGGGACTGCTCACACTCTGGCTTATGGCCCTTCTCCATTGCCAGAGGTAGAGAGGGAAAGAGACAGAGATACACATGCAGCCCTGCTTTCCCACTGAACTCTCTGGCTTTAAATCTTCTCCTTCTCCCTCCTCCTCCTCCTCCTCCTCCTCCTCCTCCTCCTCCTCCTCCTCCTCCTCCTCCTTCTGCATTTGAGGAGCTTGGAGATTATATGAGGTCTCACCGAGGGTGTCTAGGATCACCTTTCAATTAGGAGCCAGCTCAGTAACTGCCGGTGCCTGTTTGGGCGCCAGATGCCGGGCTAGCTTTGCGGGCGGGAGAGAGATGACCAGGAACTCATGGCTGAGTGGGAACGCAATCCCATGTCTTTTTTAATCAGAAAAGAATCTGCCTTTAAATATCTTCTAAGGCGGAAGTGGTGGAAAACAGGAAGTGACTAGGAGAAGGGGTGGAGCAAAAAAGAGCGGGAACAGAACATAGAAAGCTTCCATCTAACCAGTGGGGATGAAACCAATACCCTGCAGGCAGGGCGGGTCTCAGGCAAGACAGTGATTATGTAAATAGACCACAGCATCAAGCAATGCTGCAGACCTGGCGTAATGAACAACAAATAACAACTTCAACTCCAGCTGCAGCTCCAATTCCCTCTTACCAGGTGACAGGTAGTCCCGTGACCTAGAGATTAGGATGTGGACAGCTCCTGGGGAGGCCTCTGGGGATGTCTCCAACAGAATGGGATGGACTATGAGCTGGGCAGAGACCCCCTGTTCCTGGAGGAACAAAGACAGCCTTTCTCAAGTGGATTCTCAAATGTATCCTCTCTTTCCTGAGGAATTCTAATGCCACTTACTTTCTTTTTCTTTATTGATTAATCCTTTAGAGTATAGTCTTTTATTTTTTACCCTTCACCACTCGCATCACAGAAGGTTTGGGCTCCCATCTGTACCCCATGGATAACCACTGTAGTTATCCCATATTCTTAGATATAAGTTGGTATTTGTTTTACATTCATATATTCAATCCTCTATTTTTTCTTAAGAAATACTGTTCCTTTGAGTCCCCGTCTCCTCACCTGCAGGGAGGTTGCTTCACAGGCGGTGAAGCAAGTCTGCAGGTGTCTATCTTTCTCTCCCCCTCTCTGTCTTCTACTCCTCTCTCCATTTCTCTCTGTCCTATCCAACAATGATGACATCAGTAACAACAACAATAATTATAACTACAACAATAAAAAAACAAGGGCAACAAAAGGAAATAAATAAATATTTTAAAAAATTAAAAAGAAATACTGTTCTTTTAAAATTATTTATTAATTTATTTATTATAGGATAGAGACAGACAGAAATTGAGAGGGGAGGGGAGATAGAGAGATACCCGCACCCTTGGTTCACCACTCGTGGAGCTTTCCCCTTGCAGGTGGGGAGCACGGGCTTGAACCTGGGTCCTTGTGCATGGTAACATGCGCACTCAACCAAGTGCACCACTCCCTGGCTCTCATATATTCAATTCTCTTTATTCCACACCTAAGTGAAACCATTCTGTTGTTGTTCTTCACCTCCTGATTTGCTTCCTTGAGCATCATCTTCTCTGATTCCATCCACTTTATCCCAAAGGACACAATATCATCCCTTTTTATTGCTGCATAATATTCCATTGAGCATATGTCCCATAACTTTTTTTTTTTTTTTTAAATCCAGGTATCTATCGAAGGGCATTTTGGTTGTTTCTAGGTCTTTACTGTTGGTATAAAGCTGCTGTGAACATGTGTATTCATATGCCCTTCCAATTAGTGTTGTTCTCTGTTTTGGGTATACACCTAGGAGTGGAATTGATGGGTCATATAGTATCTTCATTTGTACTTGTTTAAGGATTTTCCCAGAAAGTAGTTACAGAATCCAGGCCTCCCACCTCCTGCATACCGTAAAGAATTTCGGTCGACTCCCAGAAGGATAAAGAATAGGGAAGCTTCCAATGGAGGGGAGGGACATGGAACTCTGGTGGTGGGAACTATGAGGAAATGTCGATCATTATTAAAACAATAATAATAATAATAATAATTTCCATTCTGCTCTCCACAATGGCTAAGGCCACTTTACTGGAACCCAGAGGTAGACCAACATGCCACCATCTAGTCAGTGGTGACCCAAGTTCAAGCCCCCTCCCTCACCCCCAATCTGGAAGCTGGTGTCAGTTCTCAGCAGCCCCTTTTGCCACCTCTGGAGATTCACAAACCCCTCACAGATGCTCCTTTACTGGTGTCCCCAACACAACGGCAGCAGTTCCCTGGGCCCTTCCCTGTGGACATCGAGGGTGTGGGCACTACTATGCTGTCATGGCGGCCCGGGTGGGCGCCAACCTGGATCCCCACCACCTCCCCTTCCTGCATCTGACTGGATCTTCCCGAGCTGAGCGGCACAAACCCCCAGCTTTGATTGAGCTGGACGGCAAAAGAAGTGCTTCCCCTCATGCTTAAAAAGGGTTGAAAAGGAAAATATTTCTCCTACATCCTGTTTCAAGGCCAGGGGTGGGGGGGAGATGTGATTTTAGGGACATTTTATAGTTCACAACAGGATATTGAAGGACATTTGGTTTTGCTTAGTTTATTATGACTATGTTTCTCCAGCATGAAGTGGTGTTTGGGGCGATTATTTAGATAAGCTTGATTTGGGGGGGTAGATTACCATAGAAATATGGAAATTTGGGAACTGGAAAGGGGGGTCTCACATATCATCTGGGCCAACTCCCCTCAGATTTCTGAGGGGAAAAAACAGTGACCCACCCAAGATCACACGCTAAATTGGGGGGGGGGTGATGGTAAGATGAGATTCCATTTATTTACTTATTTATTTAAGACAGAAAGAAACTGGGGAGGGGAGAGAGAGAGAGAAAGAGTTGGAGAAACACCTGCAGATCTGCTTCATCGTTTGTGACACTTTCCCCCTGCAGGTGGGGAAGAACCAGGGACTTGAACTTGGGTCTTTGCCAACTGTATTGTGTGTGCTTAACCAGGTGTACCAACACCTTGCCCCCTATGAGATGGGATTCTGTGCCTCTTAACTATTTATGACCCCAGATTACTTTGGGGAGGGTGGTATTTCTGCAAAGGGATTCATTTTATCTGTAGGTACTTTTGAATTTGAGAGCTGGTAGAATGTGTGAAGATATGAGTATTCCATCCATCCATCCATCCATCCATCCATCCATCCATCCATCCATCCATCCACCCATCCATCCATCCATCCATCCACCCACCCACCCACCCATCCATCCACCTATCTACCCACCCATCCATCCATCTACCCATCCACCCATCCATTCACCGTCCATTCACCCATCCATCCATCCATCCATCCATCTACCCATCCACCCATCCATTCACCGTCCATTCACCCATCCATCCATCCATCCATCCATCTACCCATCCACCCATCCACCTGTCCATCCATCCATCCATCCATACATCCATCCACCCACTCACCCACCCATCCATCCATCCACCTACCCACCCACCCATCCATCCATCTACCCATCCACCCATCCATTCACCATCCATTCATCCATCCATCCACCCATCCATCCATCCATCCATCCATCCATCTATCCATCCATCCATCTACCCATCCACCCACCCATGCATCCATCCACCTACCCACCCACCCATCCATCCATCTAACCATCCACCCATCCATTCACCATCCATTCACCATCCATTCACCCATCCATCCATCCATCGATCCATCCATCCATCCATCTGCCCATCCACCTGTCCATCCATCCATCCATCCATCCATCCATCCATCATCCATCCATCCATCTACCCATCCACCCATCCATTCATGGTCCATTCACCCATCCATCCATCTACCCATCCACCTATCCATCCATCCATCCATCCATCCATCCATCCATCCATCCATCCATCCATCTGTCAACCTACATGTCCATCTGTTCATCTCTCCATTCTTTCATTTGCCCACCTGTTCCTCTGTTCACCTGATCACCCATCCAGTCATGTCCCAAAGACACTTTGAGGGGGGGCTGGTTGAGTGTGGAGGCGGGTTTGAGCCCCCAGTCTCTACCTGCAGGGGGGAAAGCTTCACAAGCAGTGAAGCAGGGCTGCAGGTGCCTCTTTATGTCTCTCTGTCTCTATCTCCCCCTCCCCTCTTGATTTATCTCTCTAACCAATAAGGAAATAAATAAAATGTCAAAATAAATAGAAAGAAGGGCTGACGGGTGGCGCACCTGGTTAAGTGCACATATTACAGTGGGCAAGGACCCGGCTTTGAGCCCTTCCGCCCCACCTGCAGGGGGAAAGCTTTGCGAGTGGTGACGCAGGTCTGCAGGTGTCTCTCTGCTATTCTTCCTCTCTATCTCCCCCCATCTGAATTTCCCTGTTGCTATGCTTCACATTGGTTTGATCTCACTCTCCCCGCCGGGAGACTGTGGTTTAGCCCTTGCTAGTTTTCTGCTACTCCCTTCTCCATCCCCCCTACCCTACGTACTTCCTGAGTTCCCGCGGCAGCCGCCGGAGGAGAAAGATGGAGAAGCACATGGTGTGGTGATCTGCCCGCTCGTGAATAAAGATTGAACTGCATTCTCTGCCCAGCCGTGTGTCCTCGAGTCTCTGTCTACCGCCGCAAAGCTAGCCCGGCCTACTGGTGCCCCCGAACTCTTAACAACATTTCTCTATGCCTTTATAAAAACAAACAAATAAGCAAACTTACATTGGGGACTTCTACTCAGTTTGTGGCACTACGCTAGGTACTGAAAACGAATTAGACTTGGAATCCCACCTTGAAACAGGCCAGAGACCAGTGTCCAGGCAGGAGGGTATACGGTTACATAACGACTAAGAAGACGACAGGCAGTGAGGATTGAACCCAGAGCCTCACGCAGACAATGCAGTGTGTTCTGTCACGGAGCCTCCTCTCCTTCCCAGTCTGCTGCTTTCAGGGATTCCCTCTTTCTCCCTCTCTGACTCAGGGTTATTGCTGGGGCTCGGTGCCGGCACTATGAATCCACTGCTCCTGCGGCCTCCCCCCCCCCCCCCATTTATTGGACAGGACAGAGAGAAACTGAGAGGGGAGAGGAGGGGACATAGCGAGGGAGAGAGACAGAGAGACAGACACCTGAACACCTGCTTCAACACTTGTGAAGCTTTTCCCCTTGCAGGTGAGGAGCGGGGAACTTGAACCCAGATCCTTGCGAGGGTCCTTGCACTTCAGATTATGTGCACTTAACCAGCTGTGCCACCGCCCAGCCCCTCAACTGACATTTCTGAAGAACTCCAGAAAGGAGTTTCCAAGATGGGGACTGACAAGGACCAGTGATCAGGCCTCTCTAAGCCTGGCATTGTGGCCACAGGCTGGACTCTGTGTCAGAAAGTCCTGGGTTCAAATCCCACTCCCTAGGAGTCATTTTTTTGCCTATGAATAAGAGCTGAAAACATATCTCCAACATGGTTTGCTATGCTTGATGAGCACGAGCTGTGAGAAGTGTGACAGGGGGTCGGTGAAATAGCTCACCTGGATAGGGGATTGCTTTACCATGTCTGTGACCCGGGTACAAGCCTGGTCCCCGCCCCGTTGAATAAAGCTTGAGTGCTGTGGTCTCTCTCACTCTTCCTTCTCTCTACCTTCCTTCTGTTCGGTTTCTATCTAAAAAAAGAAAGAAGCAAGGTTGGGAGGAAGGATTTGACTTTAAAATATATTTTACTTATTTATTTACTATTTATTTTCCCTTTTGTTGCCCTTGTTTTTTTTTATTGTATTTATTTTTGTTGTTGTTGTCATTGTTGGATAGGACAGAGAGACATGGAGAGAGGAGGGGAAGACAGAGAGGGGGAGAGAAAGACAGACACCTGCAGACCTGCTTCACCGCCTGGGAAGCGACTCCCCTGCAGGTGGGGAGCCGGGGGCTCGAACCGGGATCCTTATATGGATCCTTGCGCTTTGCACCATGTGTGCTTAGCCCACTGCACTACAGCCCGACTCCCCCTTATTTATTTTTTAATGAGAGAGATACAGAGAGTAAGAGCCCTGCTTGCTCTGGCTGATAGTGGTGCTGAGGATGGAACCTGGGACCTCTGAGCCTCAGGCATGAAAGTCTTGTGCAGAACCATTACTATGTGCAAGGACCCAGGTTCAAGGCCCTAGTTTCTACCGTTAGGGAGGGAAATTTCCTAAGACATGTCCCCCTTTCCTCTCAATTTCTCTCTGTCCTGTCTAATAAAACAATACAAGTAAATAAATAAAAAAGAAAAAGAAAACCTTTAGTAGAACCATTGTGCTGTCCTCCAAAAACTATGAAGCCTGTAGACGTGGAGGCACCGAGCAAGTGACAGAAACTCAGCTTTGGTGGCAACGAGGATGGGCAGGGGAGTGGCAGGTGGCTTCAGATGGGTTCTCTGCAGATGGTGGAGCATCTTTTCGAAACCCTTGGAGGAAGGCTGGGGAGACAGTGCAGGGGTGGCATTCAGGCCTTGCATCCGAGAGGCCCCGGGTTCGATCTCAGGCACCATGCTGTTGGTCAAGCAGATACTGGACAGACGTGGGTTTGCTGCGCTGCCCCCTGCGCCACTCACCAAGCTGTCCTTTTCTAGAAAGTGGGCTGAGACTCAGACAAAGCCTGGATCAGCGTAGGAATGCCAGGAAGCTTTTGGAATGTCCGAAACCCTGCTGTGGGCTGGCCTGGGCCAGAGACGTTTCTGGGAGCTGGCGTATTTGTTCTGGAGTCCAGGGGTCTCTGTGCTGGCTGGAACAAAGGTGCTGGAGTGCCCCAGGCAGGGCTGGGGGGTGCAGCTGCCCCCCATGTCTGCCTTGGAGAGGAAATGAGCTGACAAGGAAAGGATGAAGGGGAATTGCCTGCAGGTGGGTGTCTCTGGACCCGGGAGGACGCGTCTGAGGGGACCAGGACACTGTCAGTCTTGGCTCTGGGGACATTTGTGTGAGGGTGGGGGCAGTCTTAGCTCTGTAGTCTGGCGAGTCCAGGACACGGGCGGCCACTCCCCACCCCACCTCCCCACCCCCAGCCCCTCCTGCAAGATTCAGTTTGGATATTTCCAGCTTCTCTCCACCCGAAGATCCCTACTCACATCTGTTCTATTTCTACTCTTTGCCTATTTCTTCAATACTTTGTCCTGCTTTATATCTTGCCGCCTTTCAGTCACCAAGTTGCAGACGCTATCATAGTTCCATCCTGACCTCCCTGGGCAGACGCCCTCACCCATGTGTCCTGGAACCTCCCCTCCCCAGAGCCCTGCCCCACTAGGGAAAGATAGAAACAGGCTGGGGGTGTGGATCCACCTGCCAACACCCATGTCCAGCGGAGAAGCAATGACAGAAGCCAGAACTCTCACTTTCTGCTCCCTGTAAAGAATTTTGGTCCAGGGGGTGGTCGGTGGCAGACTAGGTTAAATGCACATAGTGCTATGCACAAGGACCCAGGTTTGAGCCCCCGCTCTCCACCTGCAGTGGGGACACCTCACAAATGGTGAAACAATAAATAAATAAAAATTTAAAAAGGACTGGGGTATCTGGTATAGGCCCTGGTATCTGATGGTGGAAGAGGACCTAGGCTGGGAGGAGAGTTTTGCAGAAAACTGAGACGTTTTACACATGTACCAACAACTGCATTTACTGTAACCCATGAATCCCCCCAATATAACATTCAACAAATAAAAATAAATGAAAGAAATTATAGCCACACAACTGGCTGTCTACTACAAAGTCCAAACCAGGTCTTTCACAGGTCACTCTGGGGAGGAGAAAACCAAGAACAAGACCCACCACCACTCCCTGTGAGGCGTCCACGTGGGGACCTGCAGCCATGATCTGCCGTAGTCTCTCTTTCTCCCTCCCTCTCAATTTCTCTCTGTCTTATTGAATAAACTGGAAACAAAATTTTGGGTATATACTCCCAGAGGGGGAAAATGTTAGGGGAAGATGACCAGAGGGCTCTGAAGCCCAATTCTATCAGGACCCAGAGAGAGAAGAGGAAAAAGAAGGACACTCAGAAGTAGTAAGAGGTGTAGGTGTGACTTAGAAAGGAAGAGAAGGGGGGTCGGGCGGTGGCGCAGCGGGTTAAGCGCACGTGGCGCAAAGCGCCGGGACCGGCGTAAGGATCCCGGTTCGAGCCCCCGGCTCCCCACCTGCAGGGGAGTCGCTTCACGGGTGGTGAAGCAGGTCTGCAGGTGTCTGTCTTTCTCTCCCCCTCTCTGTCTGTCTTCCCCTCCTCTCTCCGTTTCTCTCTGTCTTATCCAACAACAAAGCAACGTCAACAATGGTAATAATAGCCGCAACGAGGCTGCAACAACTAGGGCAACAAAAAGGGGGTAAAAATGGCCTCCAGGAGCAGTGGATTCATGGTGCAGGCACCGAGCCCAGCAATAACCCTGGAGGAGAAAAAAAAGAAAAAAAAAACTGTTTAAACTTTAAAAAAAAAAAAAGAAAGGAAGAAGAGAAAGCAGGACAGAAAAAAAATATGGGTAAGTATATATTAATAGTCAACCGGGCAGGGGTAGATAGCATAATGATAATGCAAACAAACTTTCATGCCTGAGGCTCTGAGGTCCCAAGTTCAGTCCCCTGCACTGCCATTAGCCAGAGCTGAGCAGTGCTCTAGTAAAAAGAAAAAAGAAAAAAGAGAGAAAGAAATAATAGTCAACCCATATCTGTGACCTTGGGAGAACCACTGCAGTTCCCAGGGGACGGAATGCGGACACAGAACTCTGGAGGTGGGAACGGTGTGGAACTGTACCCCTGTTATAATTTTGTAAATCAGTATTAAATCACTAATAAAAATAAAAAGAGAGAGGGGGAAAAAAAGATTCAGTCTGGCATTCCACAGATGCCCCCAAGGCTGAACGGAGCTCTGCTCCCTTGGCTCAGGAGCTCTGTGGAGGTCTCCCGCCCTGGAGGAGACTCTAATCAGCCTGGAATGTCCTGGACTCTCTGCCCTGCTGCTGTGTTTTCTGCATGTCTCTGTTTTTCCTTGTCCCCACCTGGCTTTGCTCTGTGGCCACCAGGGGGGACCGGCCCAGCGGGGAGCCCCCTGTTATCAATACCCAGGGATTGACCTCGTAGCTGCCCTTGTCTCTTGCCCGCCCTGGGAAGTGGCTCCTGGCTCACTCGGGGAGGCTGGGAGTCGGGCCCTGGTTTTAATCAGCTATTATGAGAAGCACCAGAGAGCCTCATGGCTGCAGGTCCCAACGTGGACGCCTCACAGGGAGCGGTGGTGGGTCTTGTTCTGTTTTTCCTCCCCAGAGTGACCTGTGACGGACTTTGTAGTAGACAGCCAGTTGTGTGGTTATAATTTCTTTCATTTATTTTTATTTGTTGAATGTTGTATTGGGGGGGATTCATGGGTTACAGTAAATGCAGTTGTTGGTACATGTGTAAAATACCTCAGTTTTCTGCAAAACACTCTCCTCCCAGCCTAGGTCCTCTTCCACCATAAGGCCCCAGGACCCACCCCCCACCCCAGTCCTTTTTAAATCTTTATTTATTTATTGGATAGAGACAGCCAGATATCGAGTGGGAAAGGGAGACAGAAAGGAGAGAGAGAGAGACAGAGAGACACCCACAGCCCTGCTTCACCACTTGCAAAGCTTTCCCCCTGCAGGTGGGGACCAGGGGCTCGAACCCCAGTCTTTATGCATTGTAACATGTGCGCTCGACCAGGGGCACCACCACCCGGCCCCTCTCCAGAGTCCTTTGCTGCAATACACCAACTCCAGTGCAAGTTCTGCCTTGAGTTTCCCGTTTTGTTCTGATGTCTCAGCTTCTGTCCCTGAGTGAGACCATCCCATCTTCATCCTGCTCTTTCTGGCTGACCTCTCTTCTCATGACTCCTTCAAGCTCTATCCAAGATGACATGAAGAAGGTGACTTCACCCTTCTTCACAGCTGAGTAGTATTCCACTGTGGATATAGATCATGGCCTGCTCATCCACTCAGTTGTTTATAATTTCTTTTTCGTTGGTTAATACTAATTTGGGGTCTGGAGATGGATGGACACACACATAAACACACACACACACACACACACACACACACATACCAGGGGTACAAAGAGAGTGGGAGAGACATCACAGCATTGGAGCACCATGTGGTGCTGGGGACTCAACCTGGGTTCACACACGGCAAAGCTCAGGCACTTCCCCCAACCTCCTTCGTTGGCCCACAGCGCTTACACGTGAAGTGGTTTTAGACAGAATGTGCTCGTGGCCCCTCCAGGGCTGTCACATCTCTCCATGCTGCTGTCCCCCCCCCCGTGGTGTTCTGTGGAAATGTTCACCGTGTTGGGACAATGCGCTTCCTTGATGAGATCATGGGCCGGGGGCAGGCGGCGGCACAGCTGGCAGAGTGCACATGTTACCATGCTGGAGGACCCCGTCCCCACCTTGCAGGGGAAGCTTCACGAGCAGTGGAGCAGGGCTGCAGGCGCCTCTCTGTCTCTCTTCCCCTTCCCTCTCAGTTTCTCTATGTCTCTGTCAAATTAATAATAACATTAACAATAATAATAATGATGATGAAGTGGGGCTGGGCAGTGGCTCACCTGCTTGAGTGCTCACTTTATGGTTTATAAGGAGAAGGACCTAGGTTCAAGCCCCTGGTCCCCACCTGCAGGGAGAAACTTCATGAACAGAGGCTGTATGTCTCTTTTTTTTCCTCCCTCTCTTTCTCACCCACCCTTCTCAATTGCCCGCTGTTGTTATCAACAAAACAAAGAAGAAAACAAAGAAGAAATGAAGCCCACAGCCGAGGAGACACACAGCCTGAGCACCGGACCGGCCTGCACGGGTCCTTGTGGGGGCTGAGACAGACACCTCCTCGACACTGTCTGGCACCGAGGCAGCGTGGGACCCGGGTCTCCCTGACTCGGACGTCCCCAGGGCACCTTCGGACCTCCTCCACTCTGACCCTTCGTCTCTTCGTCCAGTGGAGGGTCTTGGCGGGGCCCCGGGTTCGGCTTGTCCTCGGGCTGCCGTTCATCTGGGCTTCTGTGGATAGTCCTGGGGGCGGGGGGGCGGGGGGGGCGGGTTGGGGGTTTGGACGAGGATGGTCAGAGTGTAGTCCTGCTGGGTCACCCTCATACCTGCCTTGCTCCTCTTCCTCCTCCTCTTCCTCCTCCTCCTCTTCCTCCTCCTCTTCCTCCTCCTCCTCTTCCTCCTCCTCTTCCTCCTCCTCTTCCTCTTCCTCCTCCTCTTCCTCCTCCTCTTCCTCCTCCTCTTCCTCCTCTTCCTCTTCCTCCTCCTCCTCTTCCTCCTCCTCTTCCTCCTCCTCCTCTTCCTCCTCCTCTTCCTCTTCCTCCTCTTCCTCCTCCTCTTCCTCCTCCTCTTCCTCCTCCTCCTCTTCCTCCTCCTCCTCTTCCTCCTCCTCCTCTTCCTCCTCCTCTTCCTCCTCCTCTTCCTCCTCCTCCTCTTCTTCCTCCTTTCTTTCTCTTCCTCCCCTCCTCCTTCTCTTCCTTCTGTTCTTCCTTCTCCCCTCCCTCCTCTACCTACCTCTCCTTCCTCCTCGATTCCTTTCCCTCCTCCCTCCTCTTCTTCTCTTCCTCTCTTCCTCCTCCTCTTCCTCCTCACTCCTCCCCATCCTCCTCCCTCCTCTTCTTCTCTTCCTCTCTTCCTCCTCCCCTTATCTTCCTCCTTCCTCCCCTCGCCTCTGCTCTGGTCTGCACCGCACATGTGACCCGCCGGCTCTGCGGAGCCCAGCTGGGAGTGGCGGTGGTCACTGCTGCCTCCAGATGGCATGTCCCCAGCATAAGCTGCCCGCTCGCCCTCCAGCCACCACGTCTGTGTCTGCGTCTGCTCTGCTGAAGCTCTGCCACGAGGATGCTGGAGAGGGCTTCACCCAGGGAGGGCGGGCATGGGGCACGGGGGATGGGGCATGGGGGACGGGGCACGGGGGATGGGGCAAGGGGCATGGGGCACGGGGGATGAGGCATGGGGCACGGGGCACGGGGCATGGGGCACGGGGGATGAGGCATGGGGCACGGGGGATGGGGCATGGGGCACGGGGCATGGGGCATGGGGCAAGGGGCATGGGGCACGGGGGATGAGGCATGGGGCACGGGGCATGGGGCACGGGGCATGGGGCACGGGGGATGAGGCATGGGGCACGGGGGATGGGGCATGGGGCACGGGGCATGGGGCATGGGGCAAGGGGCATGGGGCACGGGGGATGAGGCATGGGGCATGGGGCATGGGGTACGGGGCACGGGGCATGGGGTACGGGGCATGGGGCATGGGGGATGGGGTACGGGGCATGGGGCACGGGGCATGGGGCACGGGGATGGGGCATGGGGCACGGGGCATGGGGTACGGGGCACGGGGCACAGGGCATGGGGTACGGGGCACGGGGCATGGGGGATGGGGCACGGGGGATGGGGCATGGGGCACGGGGGATGGGGCACGGGGCACGGGGCATGGGGCACGGGGCATGGGGCACGGGGCATGGGGCACGGGGGATGGGGCATGGGGCATGGGGGATGGGGCACGGGGCATGGGGTACGGGGCATGGGGCACGGGGCATGGGGCACGGGGGATGGGGCACGGGGCATGGGGTACGGGGCACGGGGCACGGGGCACAGGGCATGGGGTACGGGGCACGGGGCATGGGGCATGGGGGATGGGGCACGGGGGATGAGGCATGGGGCACAGGGGATGGGGCATGGGGCACGGGGGATGGGGCACGGGGCATGGGGCACGGGGCACAGGGCACGGGGCATGGGGCACGGGGCATGGGGCACGGGGGATGGGGCATGGGGCATGGGGGATGGGGCACGGGGCATGGGGCACGGGGCACAGGGCATGGGGCATGGGGCACGGGGGATGAGGCATGGGGCACGGGGGATGGGGCACGGGGCACGGGGCACGGGGCATGGGGCACGGGGCATGGGGCACGGGGGATGAGGCATGGGGCACGGGGGATGGGGCACGGGGGATGATGCATGGGGCATGGGGCACGGGGCATGGGGCACGGGGGATGAGGCATGGGGCACGGGGGATGGGGCACGGGGCACGGGGCATGGGGCACGGGGCACAGGGCACGGGGCATGGGGCACGGGGCATGGGGCACGGGGGATGAGGCATGGGGCACGGGGGATGGGGCACGGGGCACGGGGCATGGGGCACGGGGCACGGGGCACGGGGCACGGGGCATGGGGCACGGGGCATGGGGCACGGGGGATGAGGCATGGGGCACGGGGGATGGGGCACGGGAGATGATGCATGGGGCATGGGGCACGGGGGATGAGGCATGGGGCACGGGGGATGGGGCACGGGGGATGATGCATGGGGCATGGGGCACGGGGCATGGGGCACGGGGCACAGGGCACGGGGCATGGGGCACGGAGCATGGGGCACGGGGCATGGGGCAGCCATTCCCCACAGTGAGGGGGGTGCCCTGCCAGGCCTAGAGGCTGGCTGCCACTAGTGGAGAAGGAGGAGGAGGGAGAGAGGGAGGAACAGGAGGAGGAGGAAGAAGAGGAGGAGGAAGAGGAGGATGAGGAAGAGGAGGAGTAATGGGGGTGGAGGAGAGGGCTAGGTTCTGCCAAAGACTCTCCTGCCTAAGGCTCTGAAGTCTCAGGTTCAATCCCCAGCCCCACCATCAGCCAGAGCTAAGCTGTGTTCTGGTCGCTCTCTCTGTATCTCTGTATCATTCAAATAAAAGAAAAAATATTTTTAAAAAGGAGGAGGTGGAGGGAGGAGATGGAGGGAGGATGAAGAGGAAGAAGAGAAATGAGAAAGAAGGGAGGAGGAGGAAAGAGGAAGAGGAGGGGAAGGAGGAGGGGAGGAGGAGGAGTTAGCATACATCTTCCCACCTTCACTGCTTTAAGTGCAAACAGAGGGGCCAGGCGGTAACACGCATGGTAGAATGCACACAGGTTACCATGAGCAAGGACCCCAGTTCAAGCCCCCAGTCCTCACCTGAAGATGGGAAGCTTCACACATGATGAAGCAGAGCTGCAAGGGTTTCTTTGCTTCTCTCGCTCAGTTTCTCTATGTCTCTGTCCAACAGTAATAAACAAACATCTTTTTTTTTTAAAAAAAAATTAAGTGCATATAGAAAAGTCAGGCACAGAATGGGTCAAAAACTTGCCATAGGTCACACAGCCAGCAAAGAAGAGAGCAGAAAGGAGCCGGGTGGTGGCACACCTGGTTAAGCACACACACTACAGTGTGCAAGGATATGGGTTCAAGACCCTGCTCCCCACCTGCGGGGGGGGGGGGAGAAGCTTCAGGAGGGGTGAAGCAGGGCTACAGGTGTCTCTCTGTCTCTCTCACTCTCTATCTCCCCTCCTATCTCAACTTCTCTCTGTCTCTATCCAATAATCAATTAATCAATCAATAAATAAATATTTTAAAAAGACAAGAACAGAAGTGAGACCCTAGCTCCATAGGCCAGGAAGTCTCCCAATAAGAGAGCAGATGTGCCCTGGCCTGGGGACCAGCCAGGAGGGAAGCAGTTGAGGGGAGAGGGGACCCCTTGTGAGAACCAAAGGGGTCCTCTCTCCTCTGAGCTCCAGGGGAGCTGCCCTCCCAACCTTTGCATCCTTTTAATTTTATTTCATTTATTTATTTATTCCCTTTTGTTGCCATTGTTGTTTTATTATTGTAGTTATTATTGTTGTTGTCGTTGCTGGATAGGACAGAGAGAAATGGAGAGAGGAGGGGAAGACAGAGAGGGGGAGAGAAAGACAGACACCTGCAGACCTGCTTCACCACCTGTGAAGTGACTCCCCTGCAGTTGAGGAGCTGGGGGCTGGAACCCGGATCCTTAAGCTGGTCCTTGAGCTTTGGACCACCTGCGCTTAATCCACTGCGCTACTGCCCAACTCCTCCAACCTTTGCATCCTTACCTGCTGGTTCCATGCCCTCTCCTGGCTTCCCATTCTCTCCCCCATTCCCACCTCCTCCTCATCTGCCCCCTCTCCCAGTCTGTCCAGGCACCCTTAGATGGAGTCCATGCCCCGGACCTGGTGTTATACTCTTACTACCAAGCATTCTGCCTTGCTGTCTGCCCTCTGGGGTCCTGGCTCCTTCTCACCCCAGCACCCAGGGGCTTACATCTCCCCTGAAATGAGTTTGATGGGGAAACCCCCCCCCCCCAAGCAGCAACAAACAGGCACTTCTCACTGGAGGAAGAAACAGCAAAGTTCTGCGCCAGGCCAGCTGGGAACCGGCAAGAAAGTGCCATGGCCCTCAAAGAAGAGTCTTTGCATCAAACAGTTCCCAGGTCCCCTAGGGCCCAGCAACTAGGAGGCCTCTGCACGGGCGCTGGCTCTCTGTGCTCCCCCACCCCCGTCCCCACAGCCTTGGCAGGAACCCGGGGGCGGGTTTGTTTTGCTGAGGTCTGCTGACAGGCTGAGGCAGCCTGGGGATGCTGGGGGGGGGGGGGGGATCAGCTCTGTCCCCAAGTGTCACTCTCTGTCTGTCCCTCCGTCCGTTTAATCGTCCTGCCTGTTCATCGTCCTGCCTGGTTCTCAAACACACTTGAGGGGCAGGGAGATGACCCACCCAGTGGAGCACAGGCCTCCTGAGGTCTGGGTCCTGGGTTTGATCCCTTGCACTGTGTGGACGGTGGGATGCTGTTGTGGTGTCTCTCCTCACTCTCTGTCTCTGTCTTCCTCCTCTCTCTTCTCTCTCAGAAATAGTGAAAAAAAAAAAACATAGAAAGGAGCTTGCATAGGGCCAGATGGCAGCACACATGGTCGAGTGCTCACACGTTGCCAGTCCCAGTTTGGGGCGCCAGTTGCCGGTTTAGCTTCGCGGGAGGGAGACAGACGACCAGGGACTCATGGCTGAGCTGGGAAGCAGTATCTCGTTTATTAATCAGATACATCGCCTTTTATGCGTCTCTTCACTGGAAGTGGCAAGGGAAAGGAAATGACTAGGAGAGGGGGCGGGGCAAAAAAAAGAGCAGGAACAGAACCTAGAAAGCTTCCATCTAACCAGTGGGGATTAAGCCGATACCCTGCAGGCAGGGCGGGACCCAGGGAAAACAGTGATGATGTAAATAGACCACATCGTAAGTAAGACAAGCGAACCTAATGTGATGCTCAAACAGAAGGTCTTAGAAGCAGAATTTAGAAGCAGACCAACAGCACGTCACCATGCGCAAGGACCCGGGTTCGAGCCCCTGGTTCCCTCCTGTAGTGGGGGAGCATCACAATCGGAGGAGCAGGTCTGCAGGGGTCTCTCTGTCTCTCTCCTTCTCTCTTCCCTCTTGCTATCAAAAAAAAAAAGAGAGGAAAGGAAGAAAAACTGGCCTCCAGGAGCAATGGATTCGTCCTGCAGTTACTGAGCCCCAGTGACAGCCTGGTGACAATAAAACTATGAATAAATCCACCGATCACAACCTAACCAATGCAACGATTGCCACCTCAACATGCTTCACCTCAGGCTGTGTCCAGAGACTTCACGTGTGGAATGACAACCCTTCGGCTTCATTACTCGGGTGAGACCTTTCCTTTCATAGTATACTTTAATTCCATCTCAGGTGGTTCACTTTCTAACAACTTCCCAAAACCTAGATATACACCAGTTTCTGTGAGAGAGAACTTATGTTCACACGTATCCATAAACTACTGCAAAATATATACCTGAAAGCAGAAGTGCACTAGAGTTTGCAGTGAGTACCTCCCTAACACTTCCTCTCCACTATTCCAAGCTTTGGGTCCATGATTGCTCAACAATTTGTTTGGCTTTGTATGTTAACTCTCTTTTCAATCACCAGGTTCCAGATGCCATCAGGATGCCGGCCAGGCTTCCCTAGACTGAAGACCCCACCAATGTGTCCTGGAGCTCCGCTTCCCCAGAGACCCACCCTACTAGGGAAAGAGAGAGGCAGACTGGGAGTATGGACCGACCAGTCAACGCCCGTGTTCAGCGGGGAAGCAATTACAGAAGCCAGACCTTCTACCTTCTGCAACTCTCAATGACCCTGGGTCCATGCTCCCAGAGGGATAGAGAATGGGAAAGCTATCATGGGAGGGGATGGGTTAAGGAGATTGGATGGTGGGAATTGTATGGAGTTGTACCCCTCCTACCTTATGGTTTTGTTTGTTAATCCTTTCTTAAATAAAAAAAAACTATGAATAAAATTGAAAAGTAAAAAAGAAATTGGTATTTTATTCAGTTTCATGTGTGTTTCTTTTTCTTTCTTTCTTTCTTTCTTTCTTCCCTCTTGATTATCTTTTTTTTCCTCTTTATTAAGGAATTGTTGATCTAGAACTCGAGTTGTCACAAGGACACAGTTGTCACAAGGACACAGTTGTCACAAGGACATGGAGACAGAGGCCACTGTCGGCAAGATCTTTTCTGTGTTGACTTCTCATATGTGTTGTTTATGCTTATGTACATAGTCTATGCAGAACATATTCACACGCACGTTTCTGACACCATTCCTGCATGATTCTGATCCTTCCAGCTACTTGGCACACTTCCCCCACTTCTGGGCATGCTGTCATTTGATTCTTGGCTACAACTTTTCTTTTCTGCCATTTTTAAATTTGTTATTGCTAGTTTGTTACGAGATTGTGAGATTACAATGTGTACTTCCACATCACACCCACCACCAGAGTTCTAAATCCCCACCCTCCCACCTCCCAAAGATCACCATCAGAGTTCCCACAGTCTTAGAAACAACCTGCTTGCTTCTGGGTTTTTTGTTTGTTTGTTTGCAAGTTCCTGTGTATCAGATCTCTAGATGCTACATAGAAGTGAAGCCATCTGGTAGCGGTCTTTCATCTCTACTTATTTCACTAAGTATCATCACCTCCAGTCCCATCCCTTTGTCCCAAAGGACCCAATATCATTTTTGATGGCAGAGTAGTATTCCATGGTGTATGTATCTATATCTATATCTATATCTATATCTATATCTATATCTATATCTATATCTATATCTATATCTATATCTATATCTATATCTATATCTATATCTATATCTATATCTATATCTATATCATAACTTCTTTAGCCAGTCATCGGTTGATGAGCATTTAGGCTGCGTCCTCTCTTTGGGTGCTGTGAATAATGCAGCTATAAACACAGGGGTACAGATGTCCCTTTGAATGAGTGTTTGAGTGTCCACTGGATAAATGCCTTAGAGTGGTATTGCTGGGCCATAAGACAACCCCCTTTTATTTGTTTAAGGACTCTGCACACAGCCTCCACAGGGGCTGCCCCAGTTTGCATTCCCACCAGCAGTGGAGCAGAATCTTTTTCCTCCACAACCTCTCCTACACCTGCCATTTCCTGGTCTGTTGATGGAAGTCCTTCTCTGGCGTGAGGTGGTGAGATCCTTAGGTTTCTCTCCATCTGAATGCACTCTGCTCCCTTTCTGTGATTTGACGGGACGCAGATATGAGGAAGATCTCTACTGAGTAGGGCCCTTTTTCTCAAGGCTCTTTTTTCCTTTTAATTTTTTTTATTTGCTTCCAGGGTTATTGCTGGGGTTCAGTGCAGGCATTATGAATCCACTGCTCCTGGAGGCCATTTTTTCCTTTTTCCTTCCTTCCCTTTCCTTCCCTTCCTTTTCCTTCCCTTCCTTTTCCTTCCCTTCCTTTTCCTTCCCTTCCCTTCATTTTCCTTCCCTTCCCTTCCCTTCCCTTCCCTTCCCTTCCTTTTCCTTCCCTTCCCTTCTTTTTCCTTCCCTTCCCTTCTTTTTCCTTCCCTTTCCTTTCCTTCCCTTTCCTTCCCTTTCCTTCCCTTCCCTTCCCTTCCCATCCCTTCCCTTCCCTTCCCTTCCCTTCCCTTCCCTTCCTTTCATTTCCTCCCCCCTTTCTTTCCTGAGCGAACCAGAGAGACACCTGCAGACTGCTTCATCACATATACAGCTTCCCCTGTAGGTAAGGAGCAGGGACTTGAACCCAGATCCTTACACATAGTAGCCTGTGTAGCCTGTGTGATTAGCCTGGTGTAACACCATCTAGCCCTCTTATTCTGTTCTGTCCTGTTCTATCCTACCCTACCCTACCCTACCCTACCCTACCCTACCCTACCCTACCCTACCCTACTGTTGGTATGCTTCTAATTCTGCTTCTGAAAACCCCTTCTGTTTCATTTGGTTTAATCCCCCCTGCTCAACACTATATTCCATTGACATAACCACTGTTAACTAAGCACCACCCTCCCTCCAGGGCATTGGTGGTTCAGTGGTAGAATTCTCACCTGCTCCGCCCCCTCTCCTTGTCACACCCTGATTTTCACCAATCTCTTTTCGCTCCACCCTCTCTACGTCACATCCTGTTTACACCCTACTTGGCCAGTATATTAGTTTTAGTTTAGCTTAGCTTGGTTTAGATTGTTCTGCATGAATAAAGAGATACTGCATACAACCCAGCAATGAGTCCCTGGTCATCTGTCTTCGCTCATGAAGCTAGTCCAACGCCCTACCCTACCCTACCCTATCCTACCCTATCTTATCTTACCTTGTTTTACCAATAGGGTTATCATTAGGAGTCAGTACCATTACCAGTGGCCATTATAACCACCCTCCTTCTCTCTCACTTTGATAGATACAGAGAGGGGAGAGTGTTGCCTTGATATGAAGCCCTGGGTTCGATTCCCAGTACCACATGGCAGCACCATGTACAGCACCCAGGGAGCCCCATGGAGGGTGGGCAGGGCTATGGGGTCTCTCCTCTCTCAACACCAGGCACAGCACCCAGGGAGCCCATGGAGGGTGGGCAGGGCTGTGAAGGTCTCTCCTCTCTCAGCACCCTGCACAGCACCCAGGGAGCCCATGGAGGGTGGGCAGGGCTGTGGGGTGTCTCCTCTCTCAGCACCAGGCACAGCACCCAGGGAGCCCATGGAGGGTGGGCAGGGCTGTAGGGTCTCTCCTCTCTCAGCACCCTGCACAGCACCCAGGGAGCCCATGGAGGGTGGGCAGAGCTGTGAGGGTCTCTCCTCTCTCTGCATCCTGCACAGCACCCAGGGAGCCCATGGAGGGTGGGCAGGGCTGTGGGGTCTCTCCTCTCTCAGCACCAGGCACAGCACCCAGGGAGCCCATAGAGGGTGGGCAGGGCTGTGGGGTCTCTCCTCTCTCAGCACCCTGCACAGCACCCAGGGAGCCCATGGAGGGTGGGCAGGGCTGTGGGTCTCTCCTCTCTCAGCACCAGGCAAAGCACCCAGGGAGCCCATGGAGGGCGGGCAGGGCTGTGGGTGTCTCTTCTCTCAGCACCAGGCACCACACCCAGGGAGCCCATGGAGGGTGGGCAGGGCTGTGGGGTCTCTCCTCTCTCAGCACCAGGCACAGCACCCAGGGAGCCCATGCAGGGTGGGCAGGCTGTGGGGTCTCTCCTCTCTCAGCACCCTGCACAGCACCCAGGGAGCCCATGGAGGGTGGGCAGGGCTGTGTGGTCTCTCCTCTCTCAGCACCAGGCACAGCAGCCAGGGAGCCCATGGAGGGTGGGCAGGGCTGTGGGGTCTCTCCTCTCTCAGCACCCTGCACAGCACCCAGGGAGCCCATGGAGGGTGGGCAGGGCTGTGGGGTCTCTCCTCTCTCAGCACCAGGCACAGCACCCAGGGAGCCCATGGAGGGTGGGCAGGGCTGTGGGGTGTCTCCTCTCTCAGCACCAGGCACAGCACCCAGGGAGCCCATGGAGGGTGGGCAGGACTGTGGGGTCTCTCCTCTCTCAACACCCTGCACAGCACCCAGGGAGCCCATGGAGGGTGGGCAGGGCTGTGGGGTCTCTCCTCTCTCAGCACCAGGCACAGCACCCAGGGAGCTCCATGGAGGGTGGAACAGGACTACACTTTCTCTCTGATTCTCTTTCCCAAAGAAAGTAAAAGGAGGAGGGCTGGGTTCCACATCCAGCCATATTACCAAGGTTCTGCCTGACTGTCCAGTGTCTGAACACAATCTGCCCGGGATCTGCAGGTTCCACTGCCCCTGTCACTGGCAAACCCTGGGCCTCCATGCTGGGGAGAATCTTACCTGGCTCTTGGAGCTGAGTAGAAGCTGTGCTTTGTGTGTGTGTGTATGTGTGTGTGTGTATGTGTGAATGTGTGAGTGTGTGTGTGAGTGTGTGTATGTGAATCTGTAAGTGTGTGAGTGAGTGTGTGTGAGAGAGAAAGTGTGTGTGTGAGTGTGAGTGAGTGTGTGTGTGTGTGTGAGTGTAAGAGAGAAAGTGTTTGTGTGAATGTGAGTGTGTGTGTGAGAGTGTGTGTGTTAATCTGTAAGTGTGTGAGTGTGACTCTGTGAGTGTGTGTGTATGTGAGTGTGTGCGTGAGTGTGTGTGTGTGTGAGTGTGTGTGAATCTGTAAGTGTGTGAGTGAATCTGTGAGTGTGTGTGTAAGTGTGTGTGTGTGTGAATGTGAGTTGTGAGTGTGTGAGAGAGTGTGAGAGTGTGTGTGTGTGTGAGAAAGTGTGTGTGGATCTGTAAGTGTGTGAGTGTGTGTGTGTGTGTGTGTGTGGTGGTGGGGAGAATCTGCTTTTGATTCCCTGGAATACAGCGACGGATCGAATGACCCCGTCCAGCTGACGTCCCAGAGCTAATGATGTCATAGCCCTGGGCTGCACTGCTCCAGAGAACTGATCAGCTCCAAGGGTGGTGCTGATGATCCCGGAACAGAGCCGGCGCCCCATGGGAGGTAGGGAGGGAGGCTCAGCCCAGGAGACTCGGAATCACTGGGATGGGCAGGGGGTCACGGTTGAATTATCACAGGACTTCCTTGACTGGAAGCAGATGCTGATTACCGTGAGTTCAGTGTGAAAAGGGAACCAGACAGAGTGCCCAAGACCCTGTCATCCTGGTGGGGACGGAAGGGGACACCTCCTTGGTGTCCCTGAGCTCAGGGTGACGGTGTCTTTCCTGGGGACCTTCTCATACGCATAGCACTGGGCCTTCTCGTACACACATTCACATACACTTACATACACACACCTATACGCACACACACACACTCACACAGACACACACACATACGCACACACACATTCACACACACACACGCTCTCACACACACTCACTCACAGACACACATTCACACACATTCAAACACACATTCACACACACTCATACACATTCACACACACACACTCACACACACTCATACACACTTACACACATTCACACACACACATACACATTCATTCACACACATATTCACACACACATGCACACACACTAACACACACTTACACACATACGCACACACACATTCACATACATTCACACACATTCACACACACATATTCACACACACAAACACACACACACTCACACATTAACATACACATAGACACACTCATACACACTCACACACACACACGTACATTCACACATACCTGGGCTGTCTCTCCTGGTAGGTATGGGCCATTCCCTGAGAACTCTGTATTCCAACAAATACTCACTGGGCTGAGGCATGAGGGAGCTGGGTCTGCAGACCAAACCATCATTCATTCATTCATTCATTCATTCTCTTATTTTTGTTGCCACCATGGTTATTGTTGAAGCTCTGTGCCAGCACTATGAATCCACCCCTTCTGGTGGCCATTTGTCCTTCCTTCCTTCCTTCCTTCCTTCCTTCCTTCCTTCCTTCCTTCCTTCCTTCCTTCCTTCCTTCTGCCACTGGGGCTTGGTGCCAGCTCTATGAATCCAGAGTTCTTGGTGGCCATTTTTCCCTTTTTCTATTTTATGTCCTTCCTTTCTAATTTTTATTCAGTAGGATAGTGAGAAACTGAGAGGGGAGGGGGCGATAAAGACAGGGAGAGACAGTGTGTCTCTCATATGTGCGCTTAACTGGGTATGCCACTGCCCAGCCCACCCCCTCTTTTTAAAACTATTTATTTATTCCCTTTTTGTTGCCCTTGTTTTATTGTTGTAGTTATTATCGTTATTATTGATGCCATCGTTGTTGGATAGGACAGAGAGAAGTGGAGAGAGGAGGGGAAGACCGAGAGGGGGAGAGAAAGA
This sequence comes from Erinaceus europaeus, assembly GCF_950295315.1. Lineage (NCBI taxonomy): Eukaryota > Metazoa > Chordata > Mammalia > Eulipotyphla > Erinaceidae > Erinaceus > Erinaceus europaeus. The sequence goes on from NC_080164.1 coordinate 183,283,020, forward strand.
CAGACACCTGCAGACCTGCTTCACCGCCTGTGAAGTGACCCCCCTGCAGGTGGGGAGCCGGGGGCTTGAACTGGGATCCTGACGCCGGTCCGGTCCTTGAGCTTTGTGTCACGTGTGCTTAACCCACTGCACGACTGCCCGACTCCCCCCACGCCTTCTTTCTATCTTTAGTTGGATAGGTCAGAGAGAAATTGAGAGGAAGGGGGAGACAGGGAGGGAGAGACAGAGAGATACCTGCAGACCTGCTTCACCACTCTTAAAGCTTTCCTCCTGCAGGTGGGGAGTGGGGTTCAAACCTGGGTCCCTGTGGCTGTGACATGTGTGCTCCCCCGACCCCTGGTGCACCACCACTCGCCCTGCCCCCAGCCCGTCCTGCTGAAGACACAGAGGCAGCCATGAGAGCCGGGAGTCCCTTGGCTTCTTGCCCCAGAGAAGGTGCTGGTGGGCTGCTTGTGGTGATGGTGTAGGGACTCTGAGTCTCACTCAGCTCTGTGAAGGTGGCGTCAAGAAACAACTCAGCCTCCTGCCTTGGCGTTCTTCCCCCTGTCCCCACAGGCACTTTACAAATTCTACTCTCCCTACATCGTTGATTCCTCAGCACCATGACCTCCCTGCTTGTGACTCGCTTTTTCATTCCTGTTTGTTGTTTTCGATGGGTTATGTTGTTTTCGCCGGGCTGGCTTCACGGGTGGGTAACAGATGACCAGGGACTCATGGTTGAGCTGTAGGCAGTATCTCTTTATTCATGCAGGACACAGCACAATCTAAGATGAGCTAAGCTAAACTCAAGTACTGTAAAACTCACAATGCTGTCTTTATATATACTTGCCAAGTAGGGTGGAAACAGGATGTGACATAGAGAGGGTGGAGAGAAAAGTGACTGGTGAAAATCAGAGTGTGACAAGGAGGGGGTGGAGCAGGCGAGAATCCTATCACTGAACCACCAATGCCCTGGAGGGAGGGTGGTACTTGTTGACAGTGGTTATGTAAATAGAATGAAGTGGTTATGTAAATAGAATAGTGTTAAGCAGGGGGGATTTAAACCAAATGAAACAGAAGGGGTCTCATGCATACTAACACCTGTTGACTGAGAGACAGAGAGACATCAAGACACCAGAGTCTCCCCCGGTGCCAGATCACTTCCATGTGGTGCCTGGGTTCGAATCAGGGCTGTGAGCGTGGCAAGGTACGCAGCCTGCTGATCAGTTGTGTTGTGTTGTGTTGTGTTGGGCTTGTTGCCCATGTGTTACAAAATATTTCTTCTTGGGAGTCAGCAGCTAGCAGAGTGCAAATGTTACCAGGTTCAAGGACCCAGGTTCAAGCCCCCAGAATTCATATAGGAGCACCAGAAAGGGAGAGACGCCATGAATGGTGGAACAGGGCTCCCCCATCCCCATCAGTGGCCCTGGTGTCTGGATTCACTGATGTGACCAGCGGGCTCCTGTGGGGAGGGAGACTGAGATGCAGCCAGGATCCTGTTCACGGCCTCGAGGGGGAGGTTCCTTGTGTGAGGACACAGGTTCAAATCCCTGCTCCCCACTTGCAGGGGAGAAGCCTCATGAGAAGTGAAGCTGGTCTGCAGGTGTCTCTCCTTCTCTCTGCCTCTCTCTCTCTTTCTCTCTCCCTCTCTGCTTATCTCTGTCTCTATCAAAACATGAAAGAAGGAAAATCAGTAAGTTTTTAAAAATTAACCATCCTGGGAGCTGGGCGGTAGTGCAGCGAGTTAAGCACACATGGCGCAAAGCACAAGGACCAGAGTAAGGATCCTGGTTCGAGCCCCCGGCTCCCCACCTGCAGGGGAGTCACTTCACAGGCGGTGAAGCAGGTCTGCAGGTGTCTGTCTTTCTCTTCCCTTCTCTGTCTTCCCTTCCTCTCTCCATTTCTCTCTGTCTTATCCAACAACGACGACATCAATAACTACAACAATTTTTTTTAAAGGGCAACAAAAGGGAATAAATAAATAAATAAATAAATAAATAAATAAATAGCCATCCTGGGACTGGTCAGTGACACACCTGGCTATGTGCACATATTACATTGTACAAGAACCCGGGTTCGAGTACCGCCTCACCACTGGCAGGGAGATACTTCACAATTGTTGAAGCAGGTCCGCAGATGTCTCTCTGTCTCTTTCCTTCTCTCTCTCTCTTTAAATATTTTATTTATTTATTAATGAGAAAGATAGGAGGAGAGAGAGAAAAACAGAAAGAAGTAGGCATCACTCTTTTACATGTGCTGCCAAGGACTGAACTCAGGACCTCATGCTTGAGAGTCTAGTGCTTTATCCACTGTGCCACCTCCTGGACCATGTCTTTCCCTCTCTGTCCTCCCCTTTCTCTCAATTTCTCTCTGTCCTATCAAATAAAATAGAAAGAAAAAAGGGGGGTGGTGGTCACTGGAAGGGGTGGATTTGTAGTGTAGGCACTGAGCCTCTGATAACCCTGGAGGAAAATAAATGAAAGAAAGAAAGAAAAGAAAAAGCAAAAGCCAGCCATCCTATCAGGAGATAACTACTTGGCCATGTGAGGTCTTGAGTTTGATTCTCGGCACCTAAGGACGGGGGAGTGGGGCTTTGTTGTCTCTCCATCTCTCTTCTCGTATCTGCCTTTCTGTCTCTGAGAATAGATAGTCCAGACCCAAGAGACCATGCCGCACATGCCCGGGGCCCTTGGTCTGTCTTTGAGATGTATAAAAACTAAATTCACCTGCAGGCGCTACCTCTGCCTTCAACCCTCTGGGCATGGCTGATGGTGATTTGGTGATTACTGAGGGCACAGCCGGTCGCTGGGAGGGCAGGTGCCTCGGTGCCAGATATTACTGACAGCTGGGATTTGAGTCTTTGTGAGTTTATTTTAATGAGAGAGAGAGAGAGAGAGAGAGAGAGAGAGCTCCCAGAGCCCTGCTCAGCTCTAGCTGATGGTGGTGCTGGGGCTGGAACTGGGGACCTCAGAGCTTCAGGCAGGAGAGTCTCCTTTTTTCTTAGTTTTTTTTAATTGGGGAATTAATGTTTTACATTCAACAGTAAGTACAATAATTTGTCCATGCATAACATTCCCCAGTTTCCCATATAACGATACAACCCCCCACTAGGTCCTCTGTCATCCTTCTTGGAGAAGGAGAGTCTCTTTACAGAACCATCCTGCTGTCTCCCCAGCCCACTGGCATCTCCTGTGTGCCAGCCCTGAGCACCACCGCCATGCTGCCTCCCCACTCCTGTACCGATTTGATTAGCACACCCTCAAAACTCCTGCCCCCCAGGAATCTGAGACTGTGGCCTTGTCTGGATTTAGGGTCTTAGCTGTGGTTGATCCTGTGACCCCTGAATCCCGGGATGGAGCCCTGCTGGGAGGACACACAGGTGTGTAGAGGGACCATCTCCTGCATGACACGGGTCACAGGACACCACAGCCCTGGAACTGCAGCGATGTGAGGGGTACAGGGAATGGACACCCTCGGGTCTTTGCAGGGAGCCTGCTCTGAAGACACCTGGCCTCACACTTCCAGCTTCCAGGACTCTGAGAGGATGGACAGATAGGGTTTGGGGCCTTTCCTTCCTTCTTTCCTTCCTTCCTTCCTTCCTTCCTTCCTTCCTTCCTTTCCCTTCCTCTTTCTCTCTTCCTTTTTCTTTTTTTCTTTTTTAGTGATTTAATATTGATTTATAAAATTATGAGATGACAGGGGTATAATTCCACACTGTTCCCACCACCAGAGCTCTGTGTCCCCATTCCCTCCACTGGAAACTGCAGTGGTTCTCCCAAGATCACAGATGTGGGTTGACAATTATTTCTCTATCTATCTATCTGCCCATTTTTTCCTGTGGTCCTGCCTTCTCTTCCTTTCTAAGTCACACCAACGTCTGCTTCTACTTGTGAATGTCCTTTATTTCTTTCTGGTTCGCACTCTCCCTCTCTTTTTCTCCCTTTTCCCCTCTCTTCCTTCCTTCCTTTCTTTTTTTTTTTCTTTTTTCTTTCTCTTTTTCAACAGATCCAGGCCCAAGCTCATTGCTCCTGAGCCAACTTTTCTTTTCATTTTTAAGTTTTAATGTAAATGGAGAAAAACACAGAGAGAAAGAGAGAGAGCTTCCTCTGGTGCTGGGGCATTCCCATGTGGTGCTGGGACAGGTATCCAGGGAACTGTCTTCAGCTCCCCCCCCCCCAACTGGCAGTTGTTTTAAGCCACGTGGTTTGTGGTCACTCACTACGCGGCCCAGGAAACCGCCACAGACCCCTTCTAGATGAGTCACCCGTGCAGACTCTGTCTCTCCCAGGGACTGTCGGGTCCTGCTTTGCGTTCTAAAACATCTGGCAATTGGATGAGCCTTGCCTCCCATGGGTCCAGCCCCTTTACTGGAAGGGCTCAGCCCTCACTGGGTTTTAATAGGTCTCTCCTCCTCTTCCTCCTCTTCCTCCTCCTTCTTTTAATTTTCACTTCTTCCTTTCCCACAGCGGATGGGGCAGGGGCAGGAGGTTCAGATTAACTTGGGAGGCTCATTTGCATTTTAGGTGGGAAAGGCCTCAGGGGCTGCCTACGTTGGAGGGAGGGGGGAGGGGGCAGGACCTCTGCAGAGGGCCGGGGAGCGGGTGGGGAGCCCCTCACTGGAGGCCTGTGCCTGCCCCCCTGAAGAAGGAAAAGTCACCCCAAACACAGGAGTCACCAGTTCTCTTTTGAGGCAGGGGAATTTTTTTTGTTTGTTTAATTATAAAATGAATGTGCAGGACTATAATGGTTCTGCTAATGACTCTCCTGCCTGAGGCTCCAAGGTTCCAGGTTCAATCCTCGCCACCACCACCAGCCAGAGCTGAGCAGGGCTCTGGGTAAAATAGCCTGTAAAAATAATGAAATAATAATAATAATAATAATTAATAATGATACAAGGTAAACATCATAGTGATTCCACAAATGACTCTCTTTGCTTGAGGCTCCAAGATCCCAGGTTCAATACAGAGCTGAACAGGGTTCTGTCTGCATCACTCTCATCTAGAATAAGTAAAATATTTAGGAAAATAAATGTGCTTGTCTGTCTTGAATTCCTGAGCTCTCACAGACACGGTGCTGGGGTTCAAACCCAGGCCTTCATGCGTGCAAGCCCCGAGATCTTATCTACTGGGCTACCTCTCTGGCTGGTACTTGTGTCTTGGCTGAACACAGTTGTGGACAGTTAGTCACACAGAGGGGACAGACAGGCCCCTTCACACTGCCACAGGAGACCGCTCCCTCTGGTACTGCTCCTCTTCCGGCCCTGACAAGCCCACACGTGCCCTTTGTGCCTGTGTCCTTGTCTGCATGTCGTGAGGAGGACCAGCCCTGCCCACGTGATCGGCCAGCTCAGCTCATCTCTCTTCTCTCTGTGGCTCTATGTCTGAACCTTTCTCTCTCTCTCTCTCTCTCTTCCAATCCCAGGAAATAAAGCCAGAGCACGATACCTCTAAGTAAACTTCCCAGCCCAATTCTTACTTATTTTGCCTCCAGGAGTATCTCTGGGGCTCAGTGCTGCCACTACAAATCCATTGATCCTGACAGCCTTTTTTTTTTTTTCCATTTTATTGGCTAGGACAGAGAGAAACTGAGAGGAAAAGGGAGACAGAGAGAGAGAGAAGGAAAGAGAGACACCTGCAGACCTGCTTTACTGATTGTGAAGCTGTCTCCCTGAAGGTAGGTAGCCAGGGGCTTGAACCTGGATCCTTGTGCAGGCCCTTGCACTTAGTACTTTGTGCGCTTAACTGGGTGTGTCACTGTTCAACCCAGTTCTCTCCTCTTTCCTTCCTTCCTTCCTTCCTTCCTTCCTTCCTTCCTTCCTTCCTTCCTTCCTTTTTTCTTTCTTTATCCTTCCTTTATTTTTTTTTTGTCTTTCTTTGATACGGATGGAACTGAAATCCATCGGGAAAGGGGAGACAGAGAGACAGCTGCAACTCTGCCGTCCTCCCCGCCATGAAGCTTAACCCCAGGTCCTTGCACACTGTACTGTGTGCTCAGCCAAATGCACCACTACTCAGCCTCCCCTCTTTTTTTTTTTTTCATTTTCTATTTTTACTGGATAGCACAAAGAGAGAACTTGAGAGGGGAGGGAGAGACACACACACAGAGAGACACCTGCGGGTGTGCTCCACCTCCCATGAAGCTTCCCCCCTGCAGCAGGGTATTTTACTTTATTATTTGTTTATTATTGTCTAGAGACAGAGAAAAATTGAAAGGGGAGGGGAGGGGAGGGAGAGAGACAGAGAGACACCTACAGCCCTGCTTCACCACTACTGAAGCTTTCAAGTGGGGGGAGGGGCTCGAACCCAGGTCCTTGCGCGTTGTAATGTGTGTGCTCCACCAGGTGCACCCCCGCCGCCTGCCCCCTTTCTTAATTCTTTATTTGTTTGAGAAAGAGAAAAGAGAGGAGGGGAAGGACGCAGAGAGGAGACACCGCGACACCACTCCACCTTCCATGGAGCTGCCTGGGAGTGGCGTTCCCATACTGCATGGGCTCGAACCCGGGGCCTCATGCTCATAGATGAACCGCTCCTGGTTCCTCCTTTCTCTTATAAAGATACTGATCAGGAGTCGGGCGGTAGTGCAGCAGCTTAAGTGCACATGGCATAGAGCACAAGGACCAGCATCCCAGTTCGAGCCCCCGGCTCCCCACCTGCAGGGGTGTCGCTTCCCAGGCGTTGAAGCAGGTCTGCAGGTGTCTGTCTTTCTCTCCCCCTCTCTGTCTTCCCCTCCTCTCTCCATGTCTCTCTGTCCTATCCAACAACAACAACAACAATCAATAACAACAATAATAACTACAACAATAAAACAACAAGGGCAACAAAAGGGAAAATAAATAAATACATATAAAAATTTTTAAAAAACTTCTTTTAAAAAGATCCTGGTCAGGGGACAGGGGGTGACACACCCAGTAGAGCATGTACAGTACAGTGCACAAGGCCCTAAGTTCAAGCCCCCAGTCCCCACCTGCAGGACGGATGTCTCATGAGTGGTGAAGCAGCAGCGTTGCAGATCTCTCTCTCTATTTTTATCTCCCCTTCCCTCTAGATTTCTGTTTGTTTGTTTGTTTGTTTTGCCTCCAGGGTCATCACTGGGGCTCAGCGCCGGCACTATGAATCCACTGCTCCAAACATCCTTCCCAGAAGGGCCTGTCCTCGGGGACTCAGTACACCCGCACAAAGTGCTGAGGGCAGCAGCTGCCCCCGGGGGGCCTCACAGCTGGGGTCACCCTGGTGTCAGGGGCTGTGGAAGGACCTGGGGCCAGTGCCAGCTGGGCCCCACCTCCTGCGAGCGGCCCCTCCAGCCCCCGCAGGTCTCTCTCCCTGCCCCGCTCCCCACCCCATCCTCCCAGTGCCAGAATATCGTTTTTCCTTCTCCCAATCCTTCCATTAAAGAAGGGTTTATCTGCCCGTTTGTTTATGTGTGGAAAATGCATAAAAATTTATAAAATAAACCCATTTACTTCCAGACGAAAGCTAGCCATTCCCCCCTGCTTCTTTTTGCTTTGCCCGGAGTGCATTTTTGTGGCCGAGCTATAAAGTTCTGAAAATAAGGGTTTCTAATGAAACTACACTGCTCTTTAATGAGTATCACCATGCCCCCTGGGATCAAGAGCACAAGAGATCTGGCAAGACGCACACTGGGAAAGGATCACCTACTGTGGAATAGGAGCTCCCCTTCCAGATTTTTTTTTTTTAAATAAGACCGGCTCTTTCCGGTTTTTTATTTGGGAGAGCACAGGCAAAGGCATTTAGCTCAACAAATGTTCTTTGAGTACCTACGAAGTCCCAGACACTGACAGGGGCAGAAGCGATGGACAGACAGTGTTGGGATCTGGGGAGACAGCATAATGGTTCTGCAAACAACTCTCTTCCTAAGTCTCTGAGGCCCGGCGTCCAACCACCAGCACCACCACCACGAGCCAGAGCGGAGCAGGGCCCTGGTCTCGGTCTCTCTCACTCATAAATAAATAAAACATTAAAACAAAACAAAGCAAGAAAGACAGCATAATGATTCTGCAGAAGACTCTTCTGCAGGAGGCTCTGAGGTCCCAGGTTCAATCCCTAGGAACACCATCAGCCAGAACTGAGCAGGGCTCTGGTCTCTCTCTTTTTCCCGCCCCCTCCCCCTCCCCATGCCCCTTCCCCTTCCTCCCTCCTTTCTCTCTGTAAACCTCTCATTATAACAAAACAAATAGGACTGAGGAAATAGCACAGTGGCTCTGCAGACAACTTCTATGCCTGAGTCTCTGAGGTCCCAGGTTCCGTCCCCAGCACCACCATCAGCTAGAGCTGAATAGAGCTCTGGTATCCCTATCTATCTATCTATCTATCTATCTATCTATCTATCTATCTATCTATCTATCTATCTATCTATTTATCTATCTATCTATATATCTCTCTCTATTTTCTCTCCCTATAAACTTAAAAAACTAGGGCTGCAAAAGTAGTATAGTCTAGCCTTTTGTATCTAAAAGGTTCTCCTGCCTGAGGCTCTGAGGTCCCAGGTTCCATCCCCAGCACCACCATCAGCCAGAGCTGAGCAGGGCCCTGTTTTTTTTCTTTTTTCTTTTCTTTTCTTTTCTTTTCTTTTCTTTTCTTTTCTTTTCTCTTCTCTTCTCTTCTTTTTTCTACCTTTCTAAAAATTAAAGAGAGAAAGTGTGTGTATAAGTGTGAGTGGGTGGGGTGGTGTCTGGCTTTGCATGTAACGGTGCTCGCTTGCTGTCTAAACACACCTTTTGTTCTTTTGTTGATAGAGAAAGAAACTGAGAGGGAAGAGGAAAAGGGGAGATAGAGAGGGAGAGAGACAGAGAGACACCTGCAGTGCTGCTTCACCTCCTGAAGCTTTTCCCCTGCAGGTGGGGACCGGGGGATTGAACCCGGCTCAAGCAGGTGTGCCACCACCAGACCCCCCCCCCACCCCCGTGCACTCCTTTGGGAGTCTGTGTGTGAGGGGGGGAGCTGCTCTCAGTGCCATCTGTGTCCTTAGTGCTCTCAACCTGGTCAGCACATGGGAGTCGGACCCACAGACACAACAGCAAAGCATCAGTGTGCTGGGCGGCCATGATGTGTGGAGAGAGCACCCTTCCAGCCAGCATGGAACCCAGCGGGGTACAGGGCATAGAGACCAGCCTCCATGGGCTCCCCGGGTGCTGTGCCGGGTGCTGAGAGAGGAGAGACCCCACAGCCCTGCCCACCCTCCATGGGCTCCCCGGGTGCTGTGCCGGGTGCTGAGAGAGGAGAGACCCCACAGCCCTGCCCACCCTCCATGGGCTCCCCGGGTGCTGTGCAGGGTGCTGAGAGAGGAGAGACCCCACAGCCCTGCCCACCCTCTATGGGCTCCCCGGGTGCTGTGCTGGGTGCTGAGAGAGGAGAGACCCCACAGCCCTGCCCACCCTCCATGGGCTCCCCGGGTGCTGTGCAGGGTGCTGAGAGAGGAGACACCCCACAGCCCTGCCCACCCTCCATGGGGCTCCCTGGCTGCTGTGCAGGGTGCTGAGAGAGGAGACACCCCACAGCCCTGCCCACCCTCCATGGGGCTCCCTGGCTGCTGTGCAGGGTGCTGAGAGAGGAGAGACCCCACAGCCCTGCCCACCCTCCATGGGCTCCCCGGGTGCTGTGCAAGGTGCTGAGAGAGGAGACACCCCACAGCCCTGCCCACCCTCCATGGGCTCCCTGGGTGCTGTGCAGGGTGCTGAGAGAGGAGAGACCCTACAGCCCTGCCAACCCTCCATGAGCTCCCTGGGTGCTGTGTAGGGTGCTGAGAGAGGAGAGACCCCACAGCCCTGCCCACCCTCCATGGGCTCCCTGGGTGCTGTGCCTGGTGCTGAGAGAGGAGACACCCCACAGCCCTGCCCACCCTCCATGGGCTCCCTGGGTGCTGTGCAGGGTGCTGAGAGAGGAGAGACCCCACAGCCCTGCCCACCCTCCATGGGCTCCCTGGGTGCTGTGCAGGGTGCTGAGAGAGGAGACACCCCACAGCCCTGCCCACCCTCCATGGGGCTCCCTGGGTGCTGTGCAGGGTGCTGAGAGAGGGGACACCCCACAGCCCTGCCCTCCCTCCATGGGCTCCCTGGGTGCCGTGCAGGGTGCTGAGAGAGGAGAGACCCCACAGCCCTGCCCACCCTCCATGGGCTCCCTGGGTGCTGTGCATGGTGCTGAGAGAGGAGAGACCCCACAGCCCTGCCCACCCTCCATGGGCTCCCTGGGTGCTGTGCAGGGTGCTGAGAGAGGAGAGACTCTACAGCCCTGCCCACCCTCCATGGGCTCCCTGGGTGCTGTGCAGGGTGCTGAGAGAGGAGAGACCCCACAGCCCTGCCCACCCTCCATGGGCTCCCTGGGTGCTGTGTAGGGTGCTGAGAGAGGAGAGACCCCCACAGCCCTGCCCACCCTCCATGGGCTCCCTGGGTGCTGTGCCTGGTGCTGAGAGAGGAGACACCCCACAGCCCTGCCCACCCTCCATGGGCTCCCTGGGTGCTGTGCAGGGTGCTGAGAGAGGAGAGACCCCACAGCCCTGCCCACCCTCCATGGGCTCCCTGGGTGCTGTGCAGGGTGCTGAGAGATGAGAGACCCCACAGCCCTGCCCACCCTCCATGGGCTCCCTGGGTGCTGTCCTTTGTTACTGGACTTGACCCGGGGCTTCCTATCTCCCGTTGAGCCCCTTCCCATCCCAGGAAGAGAACCTTAGAAAGTGCAGCTTGCCGGGTGCCTGGGAGAAGTGGAAGGCGTCAGAGATTGGGGTTCAAAGTGAGGAAAGTGGCCCAGGGACCCCTCCTGGCTCAGTGCTGCAGGGAGTTGGGCTCTACTCTGCCCCCTCTCGTGTCCTCATGGGTCTCCTGGAAGATTTGCCAAAGCTTCCATAGTTGCCCACCCCCACCCCTCCCTCGACCATAGTGTGCAGAGGCCCCCGTGTGGAGAGTCTGCAGGAAACTGGGGCCCACTGGCTCCCAAGTGAGAAGTGGGGATCCTTACTGCCCCCCTCCCTGAGGCAGACCGGCAAGGTGCTCCCTGCACCCCAACACCCCCACCCCGACCCCCAGAGGTGCAACAGGGGAGCCAGGGTGGGCCTGGAGCCTGTCCCCTGTGTCTCTGCGGGGTCCCCAGGCTCCCAGATAAGCCGGGCTATTAATTACAGGGATAAGCTTGCTCCAGAGGTGATTACCGTTACTGTAAATCAGGCTCAAAGAGAGCCATTAGAGTCCCAGTAGCTAATGATGATGAGTTGGCTGATGGGGATGTCACTGCAGGCGTGACTGTCATTCTAATCCCCTGCTGGGGGGAAGGGGCCTTGGGCCCAGGGCCTGGGTGGATGCAGGGGTGGCAGCCGCTGGCTGGTTCCGACCCTACCCTCTGACAGAGAGGTCCCTCCAACTCTTCCCTCGAGCCTCCTTTGGTTCCAACACCTTCCCTGCTTGCTCCTGGGGTCCCAAGTGACATCCTTACTGTGTGGTTCTTGGCTCTTGGCTCTTGGCTCTCCTCGAGGGGCAGGCCCAGCCTCTCCTTGGCAGAGTGGAGGTGGCATGATTTCTTTATTATTATTATTATCATTATTATTTATTGGATGGAGACAGTCAGGAATCAAGAGGGAGTGGGGACATGGGGGGGGACTGGGTGCTGGTACAGCTGGTTCAGTGCTTGTAGTATGAAGCTCAAGGACCCAGGTTCAAGTCCCCAAGACCCAGGTTCAAACTCCTGGTTCCCTACCTGCAGGGAGAAACCTTCACAATCGGTGAAGTAGGTCTGCAGGAGTATATATTCCTCTCTCTCTCTCTCTCCCTCCTTCCTTCCTTCCCTCCCTACTTCCCCTTCGTCTCTCAATTTCTCTCTGTCCTAGCCAATAAAACAAAACAAAGCAGAAAGGCCTCCAGGAGCAGTGGATTTGTAGTGCTAGGACTGCAGGTGTCTGTCTCTTTCCCTCTCTGTTGCAATTCCTCTCGATTTATCTCTGTCTCTACCCCCCCAAAAATAAATGAATAAACAATTAAAAATTTCAAAATTTCAAAAAAAAATTTAATAAAATAGGTTTCAGGGCCAAGTGGTGGTGGCACACCTGGCTGAGTGCACATGTTACCACAGTCAAGAACCCAGGTTCACCCTCAGTGAGAATCAGCAATGGTAGGGAGTGTCCCATTCTCTGAAGGGAGGTTGGATAGCAGACTCTGCCCATCACCCGAGGATGATGGGCCCTGAAATTGGCGCAGCCTGGACTGTTCCCAGTTGTGACCATGGAATGTGAGCTCAGACCTACAGGGATGCAGAGATCACATAGGCTCCTGTGCTGATGAACATGGACACCAGATCAGATCGATGGGGTCTATAGTTAGTAATAGTTATGGGGGTCAGGTGGTGGCGCAGCGGGTTAAGTGCACGTGGGGCAAAGCACAAGGACCAGCGTAAGGATCCCGGTGCGAGCCCCCCGGCTGCGCACCTGCAGGGGAGTCACTTCACAAGTGGTGAAGCAGGTCTGCAGGTGTCTGTCTTTCTCTCCCCCTTTCTGTCTTCCCCTCCTCTTTCCACTTCTCTCTGTCCTATCCAACAACGACAACATTAATAACAACAATAATAAATACAACAATAATAAAAAAGGGCAACAGAAGGGAAGAAAAGCAAAATTAAAAAATAGTTATATCTTTCCCCATATTTGGGAACTACTCTCTTCCCTGCTCCAGCTCTCTGGTTCTTTTACTTTCTTTTTAATATTTATTTATTTATTTATTGTCCTTTTTTTTTGCCCTGGTTGTTTTATTGTTGTAGTTATTGATGCCGTCGTTGTTGGATAGGACAGAGAGAAATGGAGAGAGGAGGGGAAGACAGAGAGGTGGAGAGAAAGACAGACACATGCAGACCTGCTTCACCGCCTGTGAAGCGACTCCCCTGCAGGTGGGGAGCCGGGGGCTCCAACCGGGATCCTTATGCTGGTCCTTGCGCTTTGCACCACCTGCACTTAACCCGCTGCACTACTGCCCGACTCCCTCTGGTCCTTTTTCCAACCATGACACCATCCTCCAGACAATAGCTTAGGTCACCTGCACTTTAGACGTCAGGCACAGGCAAAAACCAGTTGGGTCATGGGCCCCGTGTCGTCAAATGCTCTGCCCCTGAACTTTACCCCTGGGCCCCTTGGAATAGACCTAAAATAGACTTACTACCTTTTTCCAAAATGGAGACCCCAAATCTCCATCTGCAATATTCTTGCCTTTAGGTTCATGATTAGTCAACACTTTGTTCTGCTTTCTATCTGAACTCTTTTCAGCCACCAGGTTCCAGATGCTGCCATGATGCCAACCTGACTTCTCTGGGCAGAAGACCTCACCATGTGTCTTAGAGCCCTACGTCCCCAGAGCCCTGCCCCACTAGGGAAAGAGAGAGGCAGGCTGGGAGTATGGATCCACCTGTCAATATCCATGTTCAGCGGGGAAGCAATTACAGAAGCCAGACCTTCCACCTTCTGCACCCCACAATAACCCTCGGTCCATACTCCCAGAGGGATAGAGAATGGGAAAGCTATCAGGGGAGGGGATGGGATACGGAGATCTGGTGGTGGGAATTGTGTGGAGTTGTACCCCTCTTAATCTATGATCTTGTCAGTGTTTCCATTTTATAAATAAAAACTTAAAAAAATAGGGAGTCGGGCGGTGGCGCAGCGGGTTAAGCGCACGTGGTGCAAATCACCAGGACCTGCGTAAGGATCCCAGTTCAAGCCCCGGGCTCCCCACCTGCAGGGGAGTCGCTTCACAAGCGGTGAAGCAGGTCTGTAGGTGTCTGTCTTTCTCTCCTCCTCTCTGTCTTCCCCTCCTCTCTCCATTTCTTTCTGTCCTATCCAACAGCAACGACATTAATAACCACAACAATGTTAAGCAACAAGGGCAACAAAAAGGAAAATAAATAAATAAATAAATAACTTAATTTATAAAAAAAAAACTTAAAAAAATAAAAAAGAACCCCAGGTTTGAGCCCCTGGTTCCCACCTGCAGGGAGAAGCTTTGTGAGTAGTGAAACAGGACTGAAACTCTCTGTCTCTCTCCCTCTCTATCTCCCCTTCACTCTCAATTTCTCTCTGTCTCTACCCAATAATAAATAACCAAAAATAAGAATAAAAGAAAGACTTTCTGCGGGTAATCTGTGCAGATCCCCGCTGAATTTTTCTCCCCAAGTCCCCTGGGCCATTTGAGGGCTACTTCCACGGTCCTAACTTTCTCCCTTGCCCGCAGGGCTGGCATTTTATTGGTCTGGAACATTCCAGGGCCAGTCAGAGGCAAGGGGGAGCTTTCTTCGGGTGTTAGAAAATTGGATTAAGCTTCAATCGCATTTTCCCCCTAAACACAAAAGTCCCAAATTAGTAGCATATTTCTCCCAGGCCTCAGTGAAAGCCACATCTAATTAAATGGAGTCGTTTTAAGCCAGCCCCTGGTATGCCGGGCAGCCCAAACGGGAAAGGTTCTTGAAGTGCAGGGCTGTTTGTAAATACTGCAATGCTCACAATGGTTTTGACCTTGTGATATTTGAACCATATTCTTGTAAATTGTATTCAACTTGGAATTGACATCCGTGGGGTTCCAGCTCGCCCCACGGTGCTGTGGGATTCTATTACAAGCTCGTTTGATGATGTTTTTGTTTTTTCTGAAACTCGATGTTATCCACAGCTGCTTGAGATCAAAGGAGAGGGGAGAGAGAAGCCTTCTTTGAGAGTTCCCATTCAGCCTTCACAACCCTCTTGCCTTGGTGATGGGTGAACTGAGGCTCAGGAAGGAGAGAGAAGAGATGGCAGCCACATGGAGAGGAGGAGTCTGATCTGGGACTTGACTTCAGAGGTGGTGGGAGGCAGACTGGGGAGGGTGTGTGTGTGTGGAGGGCACGGGGCTCTGAAGAGGTGTCCATGCCCTGCCCCTCAGGCCAAGCTTCCTCTTCTTTCTCTTTCTCTCTTAAACATCTTAAAAAATATTATTTACAGGAGTCGGGCGGTAGCACAGCAGGTTAAGCACAGGTAGCACAAAGCGCAAGGACCAGCGTAAGGAACCTGGTTCGAGCCCTGGCTCCCCACCTACAGGGGAGTCGTTTCACAGGCGGTGAAGCAGGTCTGCAGGTGTCTGTCTTACTCTCCTCCTCTCTGTCTTCCCCTCCTCTCTCCATTTCTCTCTGTCCTATCCAACAACAACGACATCGTAACTACAACGATAAAACAACAAGTGAACAGCCGCCTGGCACCTCCCCTCCTCTCTTCTTCTGCTGCCAGAATAATGGCTGGAGGTGAGAAGGTGGGCTGAGCACCATGAGGAATAAGGTGAAGGTTCCTTTATTGGACCCAAGCACAGGTGCCTGGTTCCAGGGGGCTGAGAAGTGATGGCCGCCAAGCTGGAGGAGTCTCCAGGGCCAGGGGCAGATACCCAGCTGGCAGGGAGCAGAGGGTCTCTGTCCCTTGGCCTGGAGACTTCTGCAGCCATGTTAGCCCTCCAGGCCCAACAGACACGTCACCTCCCAGGCAAGACGAAGCTCTGGGTGCGGGTGTGTGTTTGACAGCCCGGGACAATGCCGCCAGTGCGGATAAAGCTGTGCCTCTTACAGATCATGGAGGGGTGGGGTGGGGATCACAGGGGTGGTCCCTGCTGGCGCGCAGCTCAGAAGGACCCGGGGATCTTCTGTCCTTCTGCAACCACTCCAGTGTGGGGTGGCCATGTTTCCTTCCCTGAGGAGGGTAGATGCAGCACTGGAGTCCTGGAAAATGGAAGGAACTACAGCAGAGAAGATGCAGGTCTGTGTTCACGATGGCTCAGTGGGTAGAGCGCATAATTGCTGGTCATGAGACCACAGGTTCAAGTCCCAGCACTACCTGGCACCTCCATGCACAGCACCCAGGGAGCCCATGGAGGGTGGGCAGGACTGTGGGGTCTCTCCTCTCTCAGCACCCTGCACTGCACCCAGGGAGCCCATGGAGGTGGGCAGGGCTGTGGGGTGTCTCCTCTCTCAGCACCCTGCACAGCACCCAGGGAGCCCCATGGAGGGTGGGCAGGGCTGTGGGGTCTCTCCTCTCTCAGCACCCTGCACAGCACCCAGGGAGCCCCATGGAGGGTGGGCAGGGCTGTGGGGGTCTCTCCTCTCTCAGCACCAGGCACAGCACCCAGGGAGCCCCATGGAGGGTGAGCAGGGCTGTGGGGTCTCTCCTCTCTCAGCACCCTGCACAGCACCCAGGGAGCCCATGGAGGGTGGGCAGGGCTGTGGGGTCTCTCCTCTCTCAGCACCCTGCACAGCACCCAGGGAGCCCATGGAGGGTGGGCAGGGCTGTGGGGTCTCTCCTCTCTCAGCACCCTGCACGGCACCCAGGGAGCCCATGGAGGGTGGGCAGGGCTGTGGGGGTCTTTCCTCTCTCAGCACCAGGCACAGCACCCAGGGAGCCCATGGAGGGTGGGCAGGGCTGTGGGGTCTCTCCTCTCTCAGCACCCTGCACGGCACCCAGGGAGCCCATGGAGGGTGGGCAGGGCTGTGGGGTCTCTCCTCTCTCAGCACCCTGCACGGCACCCAGGGAGCCCATGGAGGGTGGGCAGGGCTGTGGGGTCTCTCCTCTCTCAGCACCCTGCACGGCACCCAGGGAGCCCATGGAGGGTGGGCAGGGCTGTGGGGTCTCTCCTCTCTCAGCACCCTGCACGGCACCCAGGGAGCCCATGGAGGGTGGGCAGGGCTGTGGGGTCTCTCCCCTCTCAGCACCAGGCACAGCACCCAGGGAGCCCATAGAGGGTGGGCAGGGCTGTGGGGTCTCTCCTCTCTCAGCACCAGGCACAGCACCCAGGGAGCCCATGGAGGGTGGGCAGGGCTGTGGGGTCTCTCCTCTCTCAGCACCCTGCACAGCACCCAGGGAGCCCATGGAGGGTGGGCAGGGCTGTGGGGTCTCTCTGTCAGCACCAGGCACAGCACCCAGGGAGCCCCATGGAGGGTGGGCAGGGCTGTGGGGTCTCTCCTCTCTCAGCACCCTGCACAGCACCCAGGGAGCCCATGGAGGGTGGGCAGGGCTGTGGGGTCTCTCCTCTGTCAGCACCAGGCACAGCACCCAGGGAGCCCATGGAGGGTGGGCAGGGCTGTGGGGTCTCTCCTCTCTCAGCACCCTGCACAGCACCCAGGGAGCCCATGGAGGGTGGGCAGGGCTGTGGGGTGTCTCCTCTCTCAGCACCAGGCACAGCACCCAGGGAGTCCATGGAGGGTGGGCAGGGCTGTGGGGTCTCTCCTCTCTCAGCACCCTGCACAGCACCCAGGGAGTCCATGGAGGGTGGGCAGGGCTGTGGGGTCTCTCCTCTCTCAGCACCCTGCACAGCACCCAGGGAGCCCATGGAGGGTGGGCAGGGCTGTGGGGTCTCTCCTCTCTCAGCACCAGGCACAGAACCCAGGGAGCCCATGGAGGGTGGGCAGGGCTGTGGGGTCTCTCCTCTGTCAGCACCAGGCACAGCACCCAGGGAGCCCATGGAGGGTGGTGTGATGGTTTATTGTCTCTCCCTCTCTCCTTTGCCCTGTTTTCCTTCTTTCCCTGTCTAAGTATGCAGAATTTTAAAAGTGTACCAGGCTGGGGGAACAGCATACTGGTTCTGCGAAAGACTTTCATGCCTGAGGCTCTGAGGTGTCAAGTTCAATTCCCAATAGATATACCAGAGCTGAGCAAGCCTCTAGTCTCTCTCTATTTCTGTATCCTTCACTCTGTATCTCTTTTTCCTAAGTTAAATAAACAAACAAAATATTGAACGTATGCTCTTAAAACGTATCATACAGTTTCTTTAGAGATACCACAGTTGATCAAAGCCTTAATTTCATTCCCCCATACATTATGAGCAAATCCAGAAAGAGGTGGCCGGGGTGGGGTGCGCCCGGTTAAGTGCACATAGTACCATGTGCAGGGATCTGGGTTCAAGCCTCTGGCTCCCCACCTGTAGTGGAAACTCTTCACAGCTGGTGAAGCAGGTCTACAGGTGTCTCTCTGTCTCTCTTCCTCTATCTGCCCTTCCCTTTTTAATTTTCTCTGTCCTATCAAATAAAATGGGGGGGGGATAAAGAAAAGGCAAATATGGTTGCCAGGAGCAGTGGGTCCCGCACTGAACTCCAGCAACTGGAGGCAAAATAAATAAATAAACATTTAAAAAAACAAAAAAGAAAAAAGAAAGAAAAAGATTTGTTGGCCATCATGACCAGAATCAAGTTTTCCCTTTTTTGCCTCTATCTGGTCTGCACCCAGTTTTGGCTCCCAGCCCTGTCAACTCTTGTGGTCCTCTGTGTTGAGAGGGAGATAATGTGCCCTGATTCCATGAGTCAGGTGACTTTTAATATTTAATATTTACTTACTTATTTTCTTTTGTTGCCCTTGTTGTTTTATTGTTGTTGTCGTTGTTGGATAGGACAGAGAGAACTGGAGAAAGGAGGGGAAGACAGAGAGGGGGAGAGCAAGATAGACACCTGCAGACCTGCTTCACCGCCTGTGAAGAGACATCCCACCCACCCCCCGCCTGGAGGTGAGGAGCTGGGGGCTCGAACCGGGATCCTTACTCCAGTCCTCGCGCTTTGCACCACCTGCACTTAACCTGCTACGCTACTGCCCGATTCCCAAGTGGGGTGACTTTTGACAGCATCTAGAGGTTGGGACTGGCTGCCAGGGGTCAACCGTGCAGCCCAAGAGGAGACTGTGAGTGGGCTTCCTCAGTTCTGTGAGTCACTCTTGCAAATGGCTGAACCAGCTTGGGGGTGGGGGGTCAAGTACAAGATCATGGCTGTCCTCCAAGACACAGGCAGTCACCAGCCACATCTGCCTTCTGAGGGGGGAGGTTACCTCTAGGTTTCATCTCCAAACTTTACAGAACATCAGTCTGTGGTAGTTTATTCCTTGTCACCAGACCCCTTCCGCCTGAATGCATAGACTCAAGACAAGACCCAGACGGCTGTGTGTCTGACTCCATTACCCTTTAAAAACTTTGAAAACTGTGGGCTCCAGCCTTAGAGGAAAAAAAACATTTTTTTCAACATTTAAGAAAAATGTTATTAATTTATCTGGGCAGAGACAGAGAGAAATCAAGTGGCAAGTAGAGAGACACCAAGGCAGAGAGCCAGAGAAACACCTGCAGCCCTGCTTCACCATTCGTAAAGGTTTCTACCTGTGGGTGGGGACCAGGGGCTTGAACCCAGGTCCTTGTGCATTGCAACATGTGCGCACAAGCCGGTGAGCCACCACCGGACCCTGGAAGATGCGAGTCGCCATCTTCTTGGGCTGGCTAGCACCTGGTTCAACTTGCTTTTCTTGCACGAGCTTTTGCCTCTTGGTCCCTCTACTTGAGTGGCCAGCAATTGGAAACTTTGATTTGGTGACAGGGAGGATTGTGGGAAACTCATATTTGCAGCTGGTCAGTTAGCAGTGCAGGTGTAACCTGGACCTGTGATGGGACCGGGAGTCAGGGCGGGGCTGGGAATCTCCCACTTGCCTGAAGCTGCCTGGCCAGAAGCCCAGCTCACAGCCTGGACTTGCAACTTGCATCTGAAGTGGGAAACTGGGCCCTTCACTGGTGGAATCTGGCTCATCTCGGGGAAAATGATGTCAGAACTGGGGTTCTCATATTGCCCCCCAATCCCCCACTCCACGGATCCAAGAATGGCTCATTGGAAGCTGTTTGCGCTATGGGTTGCAGAGGTCTTTGGGGGGTGCAGGGAGATCTCAGGGAGCCCCTCATTCCTAACTGCTCAGAGCTGATCCCACCTTGCCCCCGTGGGCTGCCTGGCTCATCTTGGAATCTCTCCCTGTGGTCCACACTCAGGATCCATCCCCTTCGCAGGTGAGACACCAGATGTTCAGGGTCCAGCTTGCACTGGGGGTCCCCAAAGACCCCCAGGCAAAGAGAAAGGAGACCTGAGCAGGTGATCACATTCTGTTCGGCTGAACTAAGCCCAATCTTGGGCTGTTCCCCAGGAAAGAGAGGGAGCAGAGGAGGTTTTTATTATTATTCAGGGGATGAATGGTTTACAGGCAACAGTAAATACAGTTGTTAGTCCATGTGTAAAATCTCTCAGTTTTTTGCAAAACACTCTCACCCCCAGCCTAGGCCCCCTCCACCGTCAGGCACATGAGCCCCGCCACCCCAGAGCTTGACTTTGGTGCAATACACGGACGCCAGTCCAAGTTCTGCTTAGTGTTTCCCCTTCCGTTCTTGTTACTCAACTTCTGTCCGTGAGTAGGATCATCCCACATCATCCTTCTCTTTCTGGCTGATCTCACTTCACAGGATTCCTTCAAGCTCCACCCAAGAGGTGAAGAAGGTGAGTTTAGCATTTATCAGGAGCCCACCAGTAACACAGGCTACAGATGGGGGCCTTGGCATCTATAAAGGAAAAGAATGAGAAGAGGAGGAAGAGGAAGATGAGGAAAGGAAGGAGTGTGGTCTGGAGGTGGTTCCGTGATCCTAAGAAGTAGGCGAAGGTCAGAGAGACTGTCCCTGTATTTAAGAACTGCAGGTTTCATTCTTCGATGCAGGAGTCTGGGACGCTGTGAGTTCATTTTTGTGAGGAGGGGTCCGAGTGTGTTCTTTTGCACATGGGAACCCTTCTGTCCCAATGCCTCTGTTTGCTTAAACTGTCTGTCCCTTGTCCTCTCACCAGATGCCTTTGGCACCTTTGCCAAAGCTTGAGGGTGCTTTCCTGAGTCTCTGTGGGACTTCTTTGATCCTGCCAACAGCACAGTCTTGGTGACTGTGGCTTTTACTGCTAGTTTTGAAACTCAGATAAGTGAGTCTTCCAGCTTAGTGCTTTTCAGGTTGGCTTTGGCTCTGTGGGGGCCTGGCATGTTCCTGTGAAGGTCAGCGTAAGCATGTGCGCTTCTGCAGAAGAGGAAGCTGGGATTGTCATAGGGGTTGTACTGAACCTGCATATTCATTGGGAAGCAATGCCTTTTTAAAAAATACTTTATTTATTTATTTATTGGCTAGAGAGACATTGAAAAGGGAGGGAGAGAGAGTGGAAGAGAGGCAGAAAGATACCTACAGCCCTGGGAGTCGCCTGGTAGTGCAGCAGGTTAAGCGTAGGTGGCATGAAGCACAAGGACCCACATAAGGATCCCAGTTCTAGCTTCCGGCTCCCCACCTGCAGGAGAGTCGGGGAGTCGCTTCACAGGTGAAGCAGGTCTGCAGGTGTCTGTCTTTCTCTCCCCCTCTCTGTCTTTGCCTCCTCTCTCCATTTCTCTCTGTCCTACCCAACAACGACGACATCAATAACAACAATAATAACACAACAATAATAACACAACAATAAAACAAGGGCAGCAAAAGGGAATAATTAAGTAAAGAAATAAATATTAAAAGTGAATAAATAATATAAAAAAAACAGGAACCTAAATGTAGGAGTAGAGCAGATGGAACTAAGGGTCTTTGGGGCACCCCCACCATCTCTCTCTCCCTCCTGGTAAAGCTTTAAAGCCCAGGATGGCAGTGGAGTCTTCTGTGAGTAATGGCTAAGTGTCCTCCTGAAAACCACTGGAGAAGGACCCTCTTCCTTCCTTTCATTTATTCTATTTTATGAAAAATAGAAAAAATGAAAAAAAATCTTTTCGGTGGAGTTCAGAAATCGCTTTCACCTTTCTTTCTTTCTTTCTTTCTTTCTTTCTTTCTTTCTTTCTTTCTTTTTTCTTTAATTCAACTCCCTTACTGGCCTCCTAAGACAGATGGACCAGCCTCATTTCTTCTTCTAGCGTTTGCCCTTCTTCCGTAGCCAGTCAACAGCGTCAGGTTGAGCCTGATGTCAAGCTTCGAGACCTCCTTTGAATCTGGAGAGGTGGCCGTCGTTGACTATGTGGGTCATAGTCTGTCTGTAGCCAATATTGATTTACAAAATTATGAGACGACTGGGGTGTAATTCCACACCACTCCTACCACCAGAGTTCTGTGTCCCCAGTCCCTCCATTGGAAGCTGCAGTGGTTCTCCAAGGTCACAGAGATGGGCTGACCATGAATTCTCTCTCTCTCTCTCTATGCCTCATTGAAAGACAAGAGCTCAGAGCCTACCCCATCCCATCTGCCTTTCTTCCCCGATTCCGCTGACAAATGAGAGCCGCTGTCCTGGAACATTAGGGAGTGACAGCCCCCACGGAGCAGAAAGAACAGCCAAGCAGTGACCCAACCACCTCACATGATGTCTCTTCCGAAGATGCTTCTACTGAAACCGCAGGAGAGGGACAGGGAGAGTAAGTCCAGGTAAGCCATGTTATGTGACAGGTGACAACTGCTTCTGGGAGAGTTAAGGCAGGGCAGGAGGAGTAGAAAGTCCCCTTCCACCATATGGCCACTGAGGGGACAGGCATCTGTGAGCCTGAGCTTGACCCTCCAGCTACCAGAGTCCCAAAGAACGTATGTCCTGTATGTCCTATTTCTAGGCCGCCAACCTTTTCCCTCCCTCCATTTCCTTTCTTTCTTTCTTCTTCCCTCCCTCCCTCCTCCTCCCTGCATCCATCCCTCCATCCACCCCTCCTATCCTTCCTTTCCTCTTTCCCTTCCTTCCTTCTCTTTCCCTTTCTTTCTTTCTTCCTCCCTTCCCCCTCTCTCCTTCCTTCCTCCCCTCTCTCATTCCCTCCCTCCCTCCCTCCCTCCCTCCCTCCCTTCCCTCCTTCTGAATCAGGGAAAAGGGGAGGCAACATCTGTCTCCCCAATACTACAAGGTCTAGCAGGCATTTTCTCAGCAAAGAATTGAGAGAGCGTGATTATTTAGGCACGTTTAAACTTCAGTAGGACAACTGAGAACAATCACTGGCTTCCATGGTGACCTGGCAGAGCAAGAAAGCTCCAAAGCTCAGCTTTGCCTCCACCTTTCTAAGCCACAGCTGTAACCACTCCCATTTTCTGAGTGTTACCTTCTCCCTCAACACTTCCTTCCCCTTCCTTCCTCTTCCTCCAAGAAAAGAGTTTCCCAGAGGGGTGAGATTGCTCCTGCAGGAGGCACTTTAGTTATTAAAAATAACAAAATAAAAAGATAAACGAGGGGGCCAGGCAGCTGTGCACCTTAAATGCTCACATCACAGTGCACAAGGCCCCGGGTTCAAGCTGCTGGTCCCCACCTGCAGGGGGGTATCTTCATGATCAGTGAAGCAAGGCTGCAGATGTCTGTCTGTCTCGCCCTCTCCCCCCCTCTCTTTCTCTCTTGCCTCCAGAGTTATATCACTGGGGCTTGGTGCTGGCACACCAAATCCACTGCTCCTGTGGCCATTTTTATTTTATTATTTTTTTTTTTGGACAGGACAGAGAGAAATTGAGAGGGGAGGAGAAGATAGAGTAGGAGAGAGAGATACCTGCAGACCTGCTTCACTGCATGTGAAGTGATCCTCCTGCAGGTGGGGAGCCAGGGGGCTTGAACTGGGATCCTTACACACACTATGTGCACTTAACCCAGTACACCACTGCCCGGCCCCCAGATCTCTCGCTCCTCTCTCTCTCTCTCTCTCTCTCTCTCTCTCTCTCACCTCCAAGGTTACCACTGGGGTTTGGTGCCACTGCTCCTGGTAGCCATTTTTCCTTTTTCTTTTTATTGGTTAAGACAGAGAGACATTGAGAGTGGAGGAGGAGGAGGAGGAGGAGGAGGAGGAGGAGAGAGAGAGAGAGAGAGAGAGACCTGTAGAACTGCTTCACCGCTTGTGAAATGTCCCGCCTACAAGTGAGGAGCCGGGGGCTCGAACCCAGGTCCTCATACACAATACTAACTAGGTGCGCCACCGCCTGGTCCCGTCTCTTTCCTTCTCTGTCTCCCCCCTCCCTCTCAATATCTCCTACTCTGTCCAATAATAAATAAACAAATAAATACAAAAAAAGAAAAGGAAGAAAAACAATGGCCGTGGGGAGGTGATGTTAATGTCACAGCAAAGGGGGAGCGTGATTCGGTGTTTTCTGAGGTGTCACTTGCGCCAGCCATAGGGAGCAGGGGGAAGGGGGAGGCCGAGGACACTGGATACTGTCCCAGGGGCAGGCAGATCCCTAGTTCCCTCCCAGCTCCTTGTTCCTGGCTGGCCAAGGTCTCAAAGACATTTCTGAAATTCCGGGCTCAGGGGCTCACAGGGGGTGGGGGGGCAGCTCTTCCTGCCTCAGTGACATGGCAGCAAGGGAAACACACACACACACAACACACACACACACACACACACACATACACATATCCAGGGGACGTGTCCCGGGGAGCTGACCTCTGGGGCTGGTGCCTGGTGTCATCTGGAATCTCTAAAAAGTTCATTCAGCACAAAGGCAGAGGCTGCGGCTGGGAGACCCAGTGCCCTCTGAGAGGGGATTCATTCCAGATAAGTCCACGGGGTTCCAAATCACTCACAGACATGCTCCCTGAATGTCCACTCTACTGGGACTTGCTGGGGAGGCGGCTGGAGTGGGGGAGCCTCAGTGTCAACAGAGCCCCGGGCTCCATCATTAACTTCTTTGTTCTTTTTTTTTATTTTTATTGGGGTTCACGGTGTACAATCTAGTCTTTAACACTCCCCTGGATTGGGGTCTAGAAGACACATTAGGACTCCAATGTCCCTTCATCCTGTCCCTCTCCCTGCTCTCCCAGAGTCCTTTGCTTTGGTGTCATACGCCATCACCCCCAGTCTGAGTATCATGTCCTCCATGACTGTCCTTTATTTATTTATTTATTTATTTATTTATTTATTTATTTTCCCTTTTGTTGCCCTTATTTATTGTTATAGTTATTGTTGTTGTTGATGTCGTCCTTGTTAGGACAGAAAGAAATAGAGAGAGGAGGGGAAGACAGAGAAGGGAAGAGAAAGACAGACACCTGCAGAACTGCTTCACCACCTGTGAAGTGACTCCCCTGCAGGTGGGGAGCCGGGGGCTCGAACCAGGATCCTTATGCCGGTCCCTTCGCTTTGCACCACATGTGCTTAACCCGCTGTACTACCGCCCGGCTTCCCTGTCTTTTATTTTTAAATTCCACCTCAGGCCGGGTTGAATATGCATGTCACAGTGTGCAAGGACCTAGGTTCAAGCCCCTGCTCTCCACCTGCGGGGGAAAGCTTCATAAACGGTGAAGCAGGGCTGTAAGTGTCTCTCCGTCTCTCTGTATCTCCCCTTTCCCTCTTGATTTCTGGCTGTCTCTATACAATAAACAAATAAAGATAATACCAAAAAATTGTTTTTTAATTAGGAAAAAAAAACAAAACCCAGGACTTGCCATTTGGAGGGTGAGAACCCTTCATGGCAGCAATCTCTCCGCTGTGATCTTTGGATTTTGAGTGGATATTTTTGAGCAGGACCCAGGCTGAGCAGAAGGCAGGTTGTGGAATGGGGTGGGGGTCCCTAGGGAGACTGTGTGCAGAGTCCTTCAACAAATCAAATGAAACCACCTTCTGACCCAACAATCCCCCTCCTAGGCATTTACCCAGTGGACACTCAAAGACTAACTAGAAAGGACACAGGTACCTATCCCCTGTGTTCACAGCTGCATTATTCACAACAGCCAAAGAGAGGAAGCAGCCTACATGCCCACCAAGAGATGACTGGTTATAGAAATTATGGGCTATATATTCCATGGAATACTACTCTGCAATCAAAAAAGATGAAATGGTGTCCTTTGGGACAAAATTGGAACTGGAAGTGATGACATTTAGTGAAATAAGAAATGAATGGCAGCTATCAGATGGTTTTGCTCATATGTGGAATCCTGGGATTTGAATCACATGAACTTGCAGGGAAAACGCGCACACACAGAGACGGAGGCAGAGAGAGAGAGAGAGAGAGAGGAGAGCAAACAAACTCTTTCTAAGACTTTGTGAGAACTCTGGTGGTTATCTCCGGGTGTGAGGTGTGAGGGTGGGTGGTGGGCGTGGTGTGGAACCAGACCCTGCCATCTCTCAAGCTTGGAAACGACCGCCATTAATCACAAAATAACTGCTTGGAAAAAAAAAAAAACTTTGCTGAGGGAAAATGCTGATTGATAAGACATTGCCACGAGCCTGTGGCTTCTTCTCTCCCTGACAGGTGCCGGCATGATTAGCCCTCCACCTGCTAGTCCTCCTCTTCCTTCTCCCCCTCCCCCTCCCCTCCCCCTCCCCCTCTTCCTCCTCCACAGAGTCACCCCCCCACCCTACCTCCCCTCCCTAGCCACAGTGGATCTCCGCTCCCTAGTGTCTCACTCTGTGTTCTCTCCGTCTCTGCCTCTGAAGTCCCAGCACTGAGTGAGGCTGTCCAGTTTCCCTCCTTGTGCGTCTGGCTTCTCAGCGTTCCTCACAGCAGAGCAGTGAGAGTTCCATGGGGTGCTCAGTCCACGGTTCCCTGAGTCACTCATCTCTTGCTGGAAACTTGGCTGCTTTCAGTTGCCAACCTCTGCTGTTGAACTCAGCTTTTTTTTTTTTTATCATTTTAATGTCTTTTTTTTTTTATTGGATAGAGACAGAGAGAAATTGAGAGGAAGGAGGAGACAGAGAGGGAGAGACAAAGACCCCTGCAGCCTTGCTTCACCACTTGTGAAGCTTCCCCCCCCTGCAGGTGGGGACCAGGGGCTTGAACCTGGGTCCTTGTGCATTGTAATGTGTGTGTTAAGAAGGTGCACCACCACCTGGCCCCTGGAAACCTCTTTAATCAGAGCATCTAGTCAGGTCAGAATGCTGAACTGCTGTGTTTCACAGGTTTGCTTTTTATAAATATTTTATTTTATCTTATCACCAGAGCACTGCTCAGCTCTGGCTTATGGTGGTACTGGAGCTTGAACCTGGGATGTTTGGTCCCTCAGGCATGAAAGTCTCTTTGCATAACCATTATGCTATCAACCCCAGGCCTTCCTGACTTTTTTTTTTTCCCCAAAAAAATATTTATTGGGGCTGGGTAGTGATGTAACCATAGATCACACACATTACAGCGGTACAAGGACCCAGGTTCAGAACTCTGGTTCCCCCCATAGGGGGGAAGTTTCAGGAGTGGTGAAGTAATGCTGCGGGTGTCTCTCTGTCTCTCTCCCTCCCCTCTGTATACCCCTTCCCTCTTGATTTCTCTCTGTCTCTATAAAAAAAGGAGGAGGAGGAAGAGGGGAAAAAGAAAGAAAATTGGTCACTGGGAACAGTGGATTTGTCATGCAGGCATCAAGCCAGAGAGAGAGAGAGGTAACACCAGAGCATCATTCTGGCACGTACAATGCTGAGGATGGAACCCAGGACCCCATGCTTGAGAGTCCAAGGCTTTATCCACGGCTCCCTTCTTCCAGAGATTCCTGTGATCATGTTGCTGGTGACCGATGGCTTACAGGACAGTAGCTGACACGTGGCTACAATCTCCCATCTCCCCGTGACAGGTGTTTGCAAAACACCCTCACCTCCAGCGAGCACCAGGACCCCCAACCTCCCTGCCAACCTCCACTATGCCTCATCCTTCCCAGAGTCCTTTGCTTGGGTGCAATGCAGCAAACAGATGGTAACAGCTTCTGCTGCTGTGACAGAGAGGGAGCCTGGGAGCCCTGGGCCTGTGAGGTTGCACAAACCAGACTTCACCATGCTGCTCTCCCCAGGGGCCCCTCTGGCTGGGAGAACCCTCCTCCCCACCCCTTCCCAACCTCTGGGGGGCAGTCGGCACCCTATCTGGCAGGACAGTGCTGTGTCCCCATGGAGGCTGGGCCTTCCCCACTGGGAGACCCTGGAGGCTCTGTTGTCTCATAAAGGCCCAGGGCGCCAGCTGAGGGAGACAGGAACTGATAACTCCCCTTTTGATCTGAGACAGTGGGTCAGGGCCCTAGGAAGCCAGGCAGGGTCACCCCCCCCCACCCCCACCCCGGAGCAGGGGTGCCGGATGCCTGGTACATTACATATTCAAAACCGGGGAGAGACACCACACCCCCAAGGTTGCAAACAAGGCAAGGAAGCTAATTAGGTGAAAATCATTGAAATGGGCTTTCAGAGCTTTCACTTGATTTAAAGCATTTGTCAACCCGGGAAGGCATAATTAACAGCGGGACAAAACGATGGAACAAAGCTCTCTTGACTCAGAGGGATTATGTTAATTTTCATTAATCTTATATATGACCATCTCTCTCCTCAATGAATGTTATCTTAAAGGCCCAAATGCCGCCTTTGATCTTGGGAGAAGGAGAGAAAAAGCAGAGGGGAGAGAGCGTGAAAAAGAAAAGATCCTAACCCGTGTTTGTTTGGAAATGACATTTTCACTACAGGCCCCGAGGAGAGGGGTCAGAAGTTCTGGGGTTTTTCAGAACTAATCCGGCCACAGAGGAAATGCAGTTGTGGGGGGGAGGGAGACGCGCTCTGGGAGTGTGTGTGTGTGTGTGTGTGTGTGTGTGTGTGTGTGTGTGTGTGTGTGTTGGGGGGGGTCAATTTCTTCAAGTCTTTTTTTCTGTTCTGTTTGTTTGTTTTTTTCTTGGTCAGGGGCGCTTATTATGTTTCTGAAAGACTACGCCAGCTTCTGCCAACGAAGACCATTTTAATTGGGGGGAAAATGATCCAAAGAGACTCTCATGCCTGAGGCTCTAAGGTCCCAGGTTCAATCCCCAGCACCATCATAAACTAGAATTGAGCAGCGTTCTAGTTTAAAAAGAAAAAAAAGAAGAAGAAGAAAAAGAAAAAAAAAAAGTCAGTTAAGATCAGACCAGAGGGTGGAATGGGGGCATAGGGGGGACAGTCAGCACACTGTCCAGGGTCTCTGCCGATGACACCACATCCTCCGTCACCCCACATGGAGGAAGCCTGGCTGTCACCCACTCTGAAGCAAGGCTCTGGGGGGCCCTCCACGACCCCCCACCCCCACTCAGGTCTCAGCCAGAGCTGGCAGGCCTGTGATCTGACCACCTCTGGCGCCTCTGAGGAGGAGGGTGCCCCAGTGGTCATCCCCCTCCCCCATAGTCAGGCTTTGTTTCTGGGGTCTCAGTCCCATGTGTGCCCCCACCCCGTGTCTCAGGGCCCTGCCCCCAGCTCAGGGACGTCATCCTCTCTGTGAGCTGCAGTGATGGTGCCCTTTGCTACCTTCTCGAGATGTGTATGCTCCCATTTCACAGATGGGAAAACTGAAGCCAGAGGGCCCAGCGTGAATGGAATAGCTGGGTGTGGTGCTCAGGGGGCAGGGCCAGGCTGGAGCCCTTGCTTACGTGCTGTATTATTATTATTATTATTATATTTATGTATTTTGCCATTGACGTTATCTTTGAGGCTCCGTGCTGGCACTGTGAAGCCACCATTTTTTCTTTTTCTATTATACTTGACAGGACAGAGAGAAGTTGACAGGGGAGGGGAGATAGGAAGAGAGACAGAGAGACATCTGCAGACCTACTTCATCACTCACAAAGATTCCCCCCTGCAGATGGGGAACAAGAGCTCGAACCCCAGGCCTTGAGTGTGGTAATATGTGTGGTTAACAGGGCACGCCACTGCCCAGCTCCCTATTATTATTTATTTACTTTTTCCAGAGCTTTACTCGGCTCCGGTTTTCAGTCCTGGGGATGGAACCTGGGACCTCAGAGCCTCAGGCGGGAGAGTCTGTTGCAGAGCTCTTCTGGGAGAGAAGGGGGCCAATGCTTGTTTCCCCAACATTTAAAATGTTTGTCACGCATTATCAATTCACAAAGAATTGAGGAGAGAGCATGATTTTCAGGAATTTTAATTTTTTTAAAATTTGTTTATTTATTCATGAGAAAGAACCAAACATCACTCTGTTACATGTGAGGCCGGGGATCGAACTCAGGACCTCATGCTTGAGAATCCAGTGCTTTATCCACTGCACCACCTCCCGGACCACAGGAATTTTAATTTTTATTCGGGGGGGGGGGGGGGAGGGGGGACAGGAAGTGGAGTTAATAGTCAGACAGAGCCATGCCCACAGATCTCCCTTTTAACATCCAAGCCCTGCCTCCACCTTTCCAAGCCACACCTGTCACCACTCCCATTTTCTGGGCGGTACCTCCAGGTACCTTCTGTCCCTCCACAGAACCATGGAGTTCGTTTCCCCCAGTCCTTATTTATTTATTTATCTGTTTATTTATCTATTATTTTAAGAAGAGAGACAGAAAGAGTGACACAGAGAGACTAGAGAGAGCCCTGCTCAGCTCTGGCTGATGGTGGTGGTGGGGATGGAACCTGGGGCCTCAGAGCCTCAGGCAGGAGTCTGTTTGCAGAACCATGATGCTGCCTCCCCAGCCCTGCTCTTGTTTTGATCCTGACACCGGGTGTTGGCTGTGTAAACAGAGGCTGCAGGGGTGATCGGACTGCAGGCGGCAGGGGTGGGTCGGGGCAGGAGGTGGTTCAGCAGGCAAAGCACACGGGTTGCTGTGCCTGAGGCCTCTCTTTGCAGAGAGGAGCCGGGCAGGGGCCTGAGGAGACCTGAGAATTATGAGGACCGAGGCCAGGCGGTGGTGCACCTGGTTGAGCACACACATTATAGTGCACAAGGACCTGGGTTCAAGCCCCCCCCACTTCCCACCTGCGGGGTGGGGGGAGCTTCACGAGCTGTGAAGCAGGGCTGCAGGTGTCTCTCTGTCTCTCTATCTCCCTCTCCCCTCTCAATTGCTCTCTGTCTCTCTCCAGTAGTAAATAAACATATTAAAATAAAGTAAATATTTGTTGAAACTTTTTTAATATTTATTTTTTTATTTATTTCCTTTTGTTGCCCTTGTTGATAATTTAAAAAAAAAAAAAGAAAAAAGAAAAAAACTACGAGGACTGTGTTTTTCCCAGAGGCATGAATCATCATAAGCACTCACTGAGGCTTAGTGTTCTTACTGCAGGTGCTTGGCCGAGTCTCTGTGGCTCTCTGCCTTCCAGTTGCTCAGAGAGGTGGGTGAACTGGCCCAGGGTCACACAGCAAGAAAGCTGTCACCAGGGCACAGGCTGACTCTCAGCCTAGCTGGGTCCAGGGGAGTGAACACCTTGCCCTCCTCTGTTTTATTTTTTCTAGATTTGTTTCATCTGAGTCAAAAAGTTTCACAACAGATGGGGAGAGAGAGAGAGAGAGAGAGAGAGAGAGAGAGAGATGCAGCACAAGCATCACTCTGGGGGCCAAGCAGTGGTTTTCCTGGTTAAGTGCTCACATTACAGTGCACAAGGACCCAGGTTCAAGGCCCTGGTCTTCACCTGCAAGTGGAAAGCTTCATGAGTGGTGAAGCAGGGCTGCAGGTGTCTCTCTGTCTCTCTCCCTCTCTATCTCCCCCTTCCCTCACAAGTTTTCTCTATTTCTAGCCAATAGTAAATAAATAAATAAAAATTTAAAGACAGAGAGAGTGAGAGCATCACTCTGGTGCACACAGCACCCAGGATCAAACCGGGAGCTTCAAGCAGACAGGTCCTGGGCTCCAACATCTCGGCTGTCTCCCCACCCTGATCAACAGGAGAGGGGACTGGAGCCAGCAGGAACGAGGGTGCAGCTGGCCAGCCATCCTCAATGGAGGAGGGTGTGGGGGTCTGGGGTCTGGCTTGTATCGGAAAATTATGAGGATGTGGTTGAGCTTGGCAGGGCTTGACCTGAGAAGTGCATCTTTCCTGTCAGTCTCTCGCTCTACGGAGAGGTTGAGCAAGGAGGGACAGGAGTCACACCAAAGGTTTGCCTCGTCTTATCAGACTCCCTGCCTCACAAAGCTCCCCGCATTCCTGATACTATGGTCTATTTACATAATCATTGTTTTGCCTGAAAGATCCACATCCATTCCGTTCCTTTGATCTATCTTTCAAGACCCTCCCTGCCTTCAGGGTATCATTAATCCCACCAGTAAAAACCCTCGCAACAGTTGCTAAGGAAGTTCCTACCTTTCCCAGAGCCCTTTTGCCTTTCTCCACCCCTTTCCTAGCCATTTCCGTTTCCGACTTGTCACTTCCGGGTCTGGCCTTTAAAAGCAATGCTCTCTGATCAATAAAGACATTGCATTGCCACTCCACCATGAGTTCCTGAGTCATCTCTCTCACATCGTTGAGTGAGCAGCAGCCCAGGATGGCTCTGATAGAGTTCTCTCCAACCCAGAGAGTACTCGCCTGGGAAGAGGCACCCACACGCTAGCCCGGCAGCTTTGGCTCTGGAGCCTTGGAAGAAAGGTTTCATAAGAGCCCTCACTCACCAACCCCCACTCCCTGCTGGCTGTTTGCTCCCCCAACACACTCAGTCCGGCAAGAAAGCCATGGCCTCTACTATGGCTTCTCTGGTCAGAGTCCCAGCCTAGACTCCCCAAGGGAGGGTCAGCGAGTGGACCCCCCTACTCTGCTGGGCTGGCATCTTCAAAGCTTAGTCCTCCCAGGATCTCACCTGCAAAGGGCCCCTCCCTCAGCGCAGCCCCCTTCTCCAAGCTGGCCCTCATGATCTCTCTTTAGCCCCCAACTCTCCTCACATAGGGCAAAAGGACAGCAAGCAGGGCCTGGCAGTGGTGCACCCTGCTGAGCTCACACATTACTATACATGAGGACCCAGGTTCAAGCCCCTGCCCCTTCTGCAGGAGGGAGGTTTCAGAAGCAGTGAAGCAGGGCTGCAGGTGTCTTTCTTTCTCTCTCCCTCTCTATCTCTCCCTTCCCTCTCAATTTCTCTCTATCCTGTTCAAATTCTAAAAAAAAGAAGAAGGTAGAGGTGGGAAAGGCCGGGAGTAGTGGATTCGTAGTGCCAGCACCAAGTCCCTAGTGGCAATAAGAGAGAGAGAGAGCGAGCAGAAGAAACCCTCATTCCATCAAGGAGAGAAAGAGCTCAGGCTTGATCAGGCCTTGGAACTGGGTAGCAATGGAGAGCCACCACGTGTCAGGAATTAAACCAGCTCCCCCTGCTCCATCCTCCATTGCTGACACTATGGCCTGTTTACATAATCATTGTTTTGCCTGATCTATCTTCTTTCTACCTCAAGACTCACCCTGCCTGCAGGGTATTAGTTA